>NC_092182.1:15961455-16261455 GCF_043641665.1 Enoplosus armatus | reverse complement strand
TGGGTGCTGTCGAATATATGAAAATTTAGAGGACGGAGCAGCCAAAAACCGCAAGTGGTGGCTAGCACTAAATGAACTGCTGATAATAAAACTGCAACTTCCAGCTAATTTATCAACCACAAACTGAAAGACACATTTTCCACAGAATAATGCAATCTACCGTCTACGTAGTATTTACGACGTCCGCTATTTGCATCAGTAAATTACGAGGCGCTCGTGAAGACATCATTGTTGTTCCCCAATCTGATGTGCATGAATGTGGCGAGTATTTTAGAGTTGTTGGATAGTTTGTAATTAGATTGGCAGCTTTTTTTCAAAGTACAGTGATAACACATTTGTTCGGAAGTTGGTCAGACGTTAGAAGTGCTCAATGTATTTCGCAGGAGGCTCATGAACTTATCTTTCTACGTTTAAGCTGGAAGCTAGCAGCTAGCTTCAGCTGCTAAAAAACAGTTGAGGCAGGCACACACAGGATATTGTCATCTAAAACTGAAACGGGTTGTTTAAAGTTTGTTAACTTAAGCTGACCATTTGGTAAATTCCCTGGGCTAAAGTTGCCCTGACAAAAGGGTGTATGATGGGCATGACCAATCGAATAGAGTGTATATTTTTCAGTGAGTTTCACCCCACCCTGGGTCCAAAAATAACATATCAGGTAAGTGCGCAAGAATTACATCTTTAACAAGGGAAGTTGTAATAAAATGACCATAATTTTCTTATTAATTACCGTAGTCATTACCAACATGGCAATTTTTCCTCATTATTATTATAAGACAGTTATCAATCATATAATTTAGTATCAGAAACTTAAAGTACATTGAAATTGAAGTCTTTTCATTTTATAAGGTCAAGTGTGTGGAAAATATTATCAGAAGTAGCCATAAATCTTAGTCAACAGTTCCTATAGTTTCTTCTATGTGTATATTTTTTTAAGTATAATATTATAGTATAGTATAAGTATAATATTATATATAAAAGTATAATTTCCCCTCAGGGATCAATAAAGTATTTATGATTCTGAGGAGTTCAAATATTGGGGGTTATGCTAATCTTAGAGGTGTGTATAGTTTTACTTTCTAGCAAAATATATTACAGTAATCATCAGTCCCCATTTCTTACGATCAAGTTGAGGTGCATCTTGGAATTGAATACTGTACATAAAGGCATTCGCTCCTATTTAGTATTTCAAATGCTTTCAGGTATGAATTGACCTGCAAAAGTGTTTCAATTGATCACATATTACAAACATGCCCTGTAATTGTAAAACACAAGCAGTGGCACAGATTGCTAGGGGACAGTCTCTGCTTCTTTGTGTTTGTCTTTATGTATAATGGAATTAAAAATAGAATAATTGATTTTATTGATGGTAAACAGGCATTTAATCCCTCTACATAGTCTTGTGGTTTTGATCTTGGAAGTGAAAAGTGCATGATCTTCTTAGTGTATCTTATAGGACGTATTTTGTCACACAGTGTCCCCTATGTCCTCTCCTGACAGGTCCCAGAGGAATACATTTCACGGGAGCTCTTTGACACAGTTCAGGTTTATATTATCACCAAGCCAGAACTGCAAAACAAATTAATAACAGTGTATGTAATGTAACACTCCTCTTCTACCTCTCTGCCACAATTCATTGATTTTTTTCACCTTGAGATGTGTGTTTATGTTTACAAGAGAATGGTATGTTGTGCCTTTTCAGTATCTTCTATATCTTTTTTTCTTTTAGCACTGCCATGGGAAAAAAGTTAATCGGGTGTCCTGTGTGCATCGAACATAAAAAGTACAGCCGAAATGCCCTCCTGTTCAACCTTGGCCTCGTTTGTGATGCCCAGACCAACACGTGTGCCCTCGAGCCAATTGTGAAGAAGCTGTCTGGGTACCTCACAACTCTGGAGGTAGTGAATAATGTATTTTCACATCTGCACTTCACATGTGATTGCCTTCATATTTGTATAGTTTTCAGTATTAAGACCCCTCGGAGATGATCTTAATTTGTTTTGCCTTGTTGTGTTGCAGCTGGAGAGTGGCTTTATATCCAATGAGGAGAGCAAGCAGAAACTTTTACCCATTATGTCGACCTTGTTGGAAGAACTTAATGCCACAGGAGCCTGCACCTTACCTATCGGTATTGTTCTGTATTTTGCTGTGTATGTTTGAGTTTTATCTGTGGCAAACAGCCGTCTGTGTTTTTAATGTACATGCTGAAGCTAGTGGTTAAGGCAAAAGGCAAGGCAAATTTATTTATATAGTGCATTTCATACCCAAAGGCAACCCAAAGTGCTTTACAGGGTACATGAGCAAAATCACAAGAAACAAATGATAAAAACAATAAAAGGAAGCACATAAAAGAAAACATAAAAAGAAACCAGAAAGGACAAAAGCACACGGAGTAAAAGTAATAAAAACAATGGAACAAACAATCAAAAAGAACACAGAATAAAAACAATAAGACAAACAATTTGGTTTAAAAGAAAATTAATTAAAAGCAATGGTGAACAGGTTTGTCTTTAGCTTGGATTTGAAAGTAGTCAGCATTGTCTTAGTCTTAGCTCTTCTGGCAGTTTGAGCAGCATAGAAGCTAAAGGCAGCTTCACCATGTTTAGTTTTGACTCTGGGCTGAAGCTGAAGCTGTCTGATTGCTGTCTTAGATAGACCTGTGAACAGTCCAGCCTGCTAGAGATAACGTTTCTCTAGATCACGTTTTGATACAAGGTCTCTGATCCATGCAGTATTTTTAAGGTGGTAAAAGGCTGAATTTGTTATTGATTTAATGTGACTACTAAAATTTAGATCTGACTCCAAGATAACACGAGGTCTCTAGCTTGATTTTTACTCTTCAGCGACAGATTGTTTAGATGAGCACAGACTTCATTGGCTCCTAAAACAATGACTTCAGTTTTGTCCACATTTAGCTGGAGAAAATTTTTGAACATCCAGCTACTAATCTGTTTAATGCACTGTCCCAGGGAATCTATTGAACTATACTTCTTTAGCGACATAGCTATGTATATTTGTGTGTCATCTGTGTACGTGTGATATGAAACCATGCAATTTTGAACAGTTTCAGATAATGAGAGTATGAACCGATTCAGGACTGGGTCAGAGAGACCAAACCAGTGTTCAAGCCTGTCTATTAATATATTGTGGTCAACCGTATCAAAAGCAGCATTAAGGTCCAATAACAAACATAAACAGAGACTTCTATGCTGAGATTAATGTCATTCAGAACCTTGATAAGAGCGGTCTCGGTACTGTGGTGGGGCCTAAATCCAGACTGGAAAATGTCAAGGTAGTTATTTACGTCCAGAAAGTTGCTGCGTTGCGTAAAGACAACTTTTTCAATAATTTTACTAATAAATGGTAGGTTTGATATGAGCCTGTAGTAGTCTAGTACAGATGCATCCAGATTTTTTTAAGAGTGGCTTGATTACCGCAGCTTTCAAGGCTTTTGGGAAGACCCCTGAAAGCCGTGAACAGTTGACTATCTGTGATACATCTGTTGTCAGGCAACTAAAAATGCAAATTATGTGTGTGCGCGCGTGAAAAGTGTTAAAACACCTTCTGCTCATTTTGTTGCAGCAGCAAAAGTCACTGACCAAAAGCAGTCCAAATTAAATTTAGTGATACTTTGGTTTCACTACAGACAGATAAGGTCCTAAGACACAGCAGCACCACTGTGCAAGACAAGGCAGCTTTATTTGTATAGCACATTTCAAACACAGAGGCCAAAGGCAATAGGTAATACATAGGCAAAGAAAAGCATTAAAATTACATTTTAATGCTTTTTGTTGTGCAAGAAATCATGTAAAGTGTGTGCTGCAAAGATTTTTCTAGCTGTTTAAAGACAAACTCAAATTTCTAATTTTATGAAAATGTAATGTACAATGCTGCAATCTATTCCTAGAAAATAGAAAACAGGCTCAAAAATGTTCAATGTGTAGTATCTAACAAACTAATTTGACCTTTAGAAGAAATGAATGAAGGTCCTTGCTTGAAAAAATAATCTTCTTTCTTATTAATCTTTCACTAGTGCAAACATAACTATTAACCAATGCTTTTATTTATTTTCAACTTTGACTTTTGGGGGGGAAAAGCACAGTAGTGACTTCTAACTGTGTTTTACTCTTTTAGAAAAACTATTGAGTACTAAAGTTGGCAACAATAATTGTCAGGTTTTGAAAAAAAATCTAGTCTCTCTTTCTGTTCTGTTTTTTAGATGAGTCCAACACCATCCACCTAAAGCTGATCCAGCTGCGAAAGGACCCCCCGATTGTCCAGGAGTACGACGTGCCCGTCTTCACCCAGTGCAAAGACCATTTTATCAAATCTCAGTGGGATCTCACCACCCAACAGGTAGGCCTCATGTCCGATATCAAGGGACATCGTGATAAGACGTGCCACAATTCTCAGAAACACCAGGAGAAAGATCGTTTGAAGGCCTGTTATCAGTTGTGCATGCAGCGATACAAACACTTACCATATCACATCCTTTATTTTATTGACGGAAAGGAGGCATTAGAGTTGGAGAAGGTGCAATTTATTGTTACAATAATGTGTTATCGCTGTAATAATGAACAGACTTACAAGATTCTGGTATATTGTAGTGTGTATAAATCATCATTAAGGTCATGGAGCTAAGTACAAACCAGTAACATCTACTGTTTGTTGTTTACTGCAGATCCTGCCCTATATCGATGGATTTAGACACATCCAAAAAATTTCTGCTGAAGCGGATGTAGAGCTGAATCTTGTTCGCATTGCTGTGCAGAATCTACTGTGAGTACATTTCAGAGAATAAAGGGCAAACACACACCAGCGGCTACTGATGCGTGTCAAAACACCCTCATCCATTGTTTTGTGTGTACAGTAAGCCCACGCACCAGTGTGGGTTGATCCACACCGCCACGTCAGGACTAAACTATTTCTCAGTGCTGGTGTGCATTGGCTCTTCAGGAAAGCAGCAATTTTATCCCATTTGCTCCCGTCAAATTATGCGATGCTTTGTGACTCAGCTTGTGTGTGTTCCACTTCAGTGTTGTAAGACTTTTATTTCTAAAAGAAACCAAAGCGACATACTGAAATCCTCCTTTTTCCTTCACAGGTACTATGGTGTTGTGACCTTGGTGTCAATATTCCAGGTACTAATACACAAAACTCACACAGCACAACACATTGGACTTATTCCACTGCAATTGTGCACCTATGGTTTGGTGATACTATTTTTGATGGAATATTAGGGCCACTGTGATTTCAAGAATAAAGTAAAAAATATTACAAGTCATAATATTTCACAATGAGAAAAATATTGAAATATTTCGAGAGTCGTTACTGGTGAAACTTTTAACTTCAGGTCATCCACATCTTTCATTTGACACAGGAAAGCTGTATTAATAAAACTTCACTCAACTCAAAATATTACGACTTTTTTTCTCATGCATTTTCTACTATATTCAAAAAATATTACACCTTCTTTCTCGTAATATTACTACTTTTTCCAGTGGTCATAGTTAATTCTCTGTTCTAAGCATTTGAGGGTCCGTTCAGTGTGGTGATGGTCTCGTCTTTTTACCTCCCTCCAGTACTCTAATGTGTATTGTACCACCCCGAAAGTCCAGAGCCTCATAGATGACAAGTCTATTCAGGAGGAGTGCCTCAACTACGTCACAAAGCAGGGTAAATAAGTCATGATTGTTGAACACAAGTGTTGTTTTTCCCTTTTATTTTGTTTCATTGCATTGTTGTATTGTTGTCTGTCAGGTCAGAAACGTGCCAGTCTGAGAGATGTGTTCCAGCTCTACTGTGGTCTGAGTCCAGGCACCACAGTCAGAGACCTTTGTTCTCGCTACTCGCAGCAGCTTCAAAGGGTTGATGAGAGGTCAGCATCACTCACCTCATCAGTTCCTGAAAAGACTTTACGACTCAAAATGTTCATGTCAGAGTGACATTTATTTCCACGTGTGTCACGTCATATGTTTCCCATCAGGAGGCTGATCCAATTCGGACTGATGAAGACTCTTATTCGACGACTGCAGAAATATCCGGTGAAGGTGATCCGCGATGAGAGGAGCAGGCCGCCTCGACTCTACACCGGCTGCCATAGTTATGATGAGATCTGCTGCAAAACAGGCAGGTTTTAAAGCTCTCTCTGTTTGTTTAGCATATCTAATAACTGATGGTGGAAAACAAGTCTGCTTACGTTGTCTTAATTTTACAGGGATCAGTTATCAGGAGCTGGACGAACGTTTGGAAAATGATCCCAACATCGTGGTGTGCTGGAAGTGATACGACACCAGCGCAGCCATCAGACTGAAAGATACAGAGATGCCTCAACCAAAGATGCCTTTAGTGAGAGGAATAACAAATTTTATTTTGTAATTTTTATGTTAAGATTAGTGTTTTTTTTAAATTATCCACACTTCTGTTTAGGTCAAGTGAGGAAGGTGATATTTATTAATATTGTGCAAAAGAAAATCTGTGATTAATAAAAGAGATTATACCACTGAGTGATACTTTAAGTCATAGTGCATGAAGCATACAATGGTGCAAAAAACATGTAGAATTATACATACAATCATGCGTGTAGCCATGAAAAAAATAGCGTAAGATTGAAGCACTGGAACAAGCAGATACAGAAGATCTCATGTTATCAGACTGTGCAAAAAAATATTTATCTAACTTTTAGACTACAATAAGAGGCATTGTCAGCATTCATTTTCAATACATTTTACCTTACTGTACTGTACACATTTATGGTACTTGTGTATTTCACATCTTCAATTCAGACTACATTCACCACTACATTTATTTGACAGCTATAGTTGTTTTACAAATCGACGTTTCAATTTACGTACAAAAGAGATGTCAAGCTTATAAAATATATTACATTGTTATAGACTAAACTATCCAGCAGTATATTTAACAGTAAAATACAACTTACACATGAATGCGCCAGTAAGTACTTTCACTTTTGATGCTTGAACATTTTGGTAGTAATACTAACTTGTAACAGTATTTTTAGAGTGTGGTACTGCTGCTCTGGATACTTCCTCCATCACTGTTGACTTCAGACCATTTCGTGCTTGAAGATGCACCGCCCCCCTCTGGCGGCAGGGAGGAACTGCGCACTGTGTGCGCTTGGTTTACAGTAACCATGACAACCACAAGACACTAAGGGTATCGCTGACACTGGTTAACTCTAAAACAGCTTTACTGAAGAGATAGTGAAATTTAAATTTGTTTTTAACTTGACAGCTTGTTGAGTGGTTCCCTGTAACGAAATGGACACGTCGGTCGTTTTGCCTGCCGAAGCAGAGGGATTTGTTCAAAGTCTGGAAACTTTCTCTCTCAAAGAGGTGGGCTCCTCGAGGTAAGAAGAGCCAGCTAGCTACAGCTAACATTAGCAAGGGTACGTAACAGTTACCTAAATCTGGTACACTAAATTAAGGTGAGGAAACTCCGTTCAGTAGTTTATTATAGCCTCTCCCGTGAAGATAGGGTAAGCTAAGATCTTGGGACATACAAAAAAAAAGTACTCAAATCCTCCACTTCAGTAGTTAGCAATGCTCAAATGGAAAATTGCTCTGTTACGGTGGTGGAAGAAATACTCAAGTAAAAGTAGTAATGCCACAGTGTAGAAGTAAAAGTCCTGCATTCAAAATGTTACTCAAGTAAAAGTACAAAAGTATTATCATCAAAATATACTTACCAAAAGTAAGTTTAGTACTCATCATGCAGAATGGCCCGTTTCAGAATAATGTGTATTACATCATTGTATTATAATTATTGATGCATTAATGTGTACATCACTTTACTTTTGCAGCTGGCAGAGGTGGAGCTAATTTAAATTACTTTATATGCTGCCAGGTAGCTTGTGAATCAATAAAGTCTTATCTTAATCAATAATAATACATAATAATGTATTTGTTGATTCTATTTTGTATCAATAATCTGCAATTTAAAAGTACAATAATTCCCTCTTAAATGTAGTGGAGTAGAAGTATAAAGTAGCAGAAAATGGAAATACTCGAGCAAAGTACCTCAGAATTGTACATAAGTAGAGTAAATGTACTTGTCTGTAAGTGTAAGTGAATTGCTGAGATCGTAGATCGACAATTTTTGTTATATATGTGATGCATTCATATAACTGGAAATGTGATTTCAAGGTGTGATTCTAAAGGAAAGTTTAGTTGTGTCGCACCTTTTAACAAGGCAATTCAAAGTGCTTTACATGAAACATAAAAGATATGAATGAGTAAGATACAAGCAAGATATCAATTAATAGTCCCAACTTGAATTTAATTCAAGTCAGTGACAAACAGAAAGGCTCTGAGCATCTATTTAAAAGAACTGAGCGTCGGAGTAACCTTATTTCAGATATGTGATGCACAGAAACTGAATGATGCTTCTCCATGTTGGCTTTGACTCTAGGGACAGTAAGCAGACAAGTCACAGACGGCCTGAGAGGTCTGGACGTTTCATAAGGTAGCCGTTCATAAAACCTAAATCTGTGCTGTTTCATGATTTTTCTCTCTGTGTGTTGACAGGTGGTTCAGACAGCACGAGTACATCGAGAAACTCAACATGCAGGCGATACTGAATGCTTCTGCTGTGCATGATGAGTTTGTAAAGGAGCTCCTGGTATCACATGGGAAGGTGACAGCTAGCTTTATATATGATGTTCAAATGTCAGTGGTATTTAGACAAGCCCTGCACAAATCGAACTCCTGTTATTTCTATTGCTTAGAGTTACATACGATGGCACGATGAGCACATTAAAACAAGCTTTTTCTTTTCCTCCCCTTCTCTAGATACCTGTTCTGGTCCATGAAATGATCCTTGTCGAAGTGTGGAAGCAAAAAGTGTTCCCTGTCTTTTGTCAGCTGCAGGACTTTAATCCAAAAAACACATTTCATCTTTACATGGTGGTGAGTGTAAAATACGATGTAAAATCACCTCAATCATCTTGACCAGCTTGCAGCGCTCCTAACTGATTTCATATATTCTTTAATGTCTCCTTCGTAGATCCATCACGAAGCCACCATCATAAACCTACTTGAAACGATAATGTTTCATAAGGTCAGTGTGTACACAAACACATACCCCTAAATTATGTGAATCTGCAGCTTATTTTATGTTAAAACATGGATGTGATCCCGTGGCTGGGAAGTTTAGACTCTTTCTCTTCATAAACTGTGATATGTTGAAAGAGTTTTGTGTTATGTGTAGGATTCATGTGAGGCAGCGGATGACTCTGTCCTTGACTTAGTGGATTACTGCCACCGCAAACTCACCCTGCTGGCCAGCAAAGCGACCAGGGAGGGCGTGACGACTCGTGACCAACACAACCTGACAGGGAAGGCCGTTGTATCCTCTATAGAGGTACCAGAGTCTCACATTCATGCTGCATTTGTTAGTTTCATTGTTCAGGCTGTTGCAGAAGAGTCTTTCTTTCAATGAAATTGATCGGTCACATTATTCGTTTTTCTCTGTGAAGGAGTTGCAGATGCAGAGTGCTGCGCTGGAGTTTGAAATCACCCTGAAGACCGCCTCCGTGCTGCGCTACATCACCGATCACACCGAGAGGTATGTCGTCCAACACTCCAAACCCCAAAGATATTACACTTACAATAATATGAAAAAGCAGCAAATTCTCACATTTGACAAACTGGAATAAGCAAAAGTAGTCGATTTATCAGTTATTAAAATTGTTGCAGATTAGCTCTCTGTAAATTGAAAATGTGTTAATTTACCAGTCGTTTCACCTCTACAGCATCAGTGTTATCAATCGCATGCTGTGCACCCATAACATGCCTTGTGTACTGGTTCAGCTGATTGACTGCTGCCCTTGGAGTCGCTGTAGAGAAGGTATATCACACCTCTTACGTATCAAACGTGTCCTTAAACGTCTGCATGTAAAGTAAGTAAAATGTGTGATTTTGAAGTGACCCTCCATTCAGTTGCCTACCCTCTGTCTCCCGCTGAAGGTACGGTAGAAAAATACATAAATGGCAGATGGCAGAAGATTCCTGTTGAGGACCGTTTGAAGATGACAAAACTAGATGGTCAGGTCTGGATTTCCCTTTACAATCTGCTGCTGAAGGAAGACTGCCAACGGAAATATGACTTCAACAGTTTCAACAAGAACCAGCTTCTAAAGGTATACTGCGAGAGAACGGTTGACTGACTTGATTTTTCTTTATGTTCAGGGTCTTGTGCTGTTCTGCTTGAGTTATTTTAGTTAATCAATGTGTATCAATCAACTGCTCCTCTTCTGTCCAAGTGGCTGCTGTATATTAGCTGAAAACTGAAGCTTAGGAAGTGTGCCAGATCATTGTCCTCCAACATCATATCTGATCTCCTGTCCTGTTAAAACACAGATTCAGTTTCCAAGGGTTGTTTTGACTAAGATGTTTCCTCCTATTATACGCTTTCTCATCCTCTTCCTGTTGCATTAATTATATAACCAGAGAGCCTTGTGCATCCTTTTTCGTGTGCAGTCTGCGTAACTCATTCTTGAGGTTGACATTGTTATTCTTGCGGTTGTGTTACTTGTGAGATTATCGTTGGTGTGCCACAGCTCCGAGGTTTCTTGACAGAAGTGTTGATTGATCAACTGCCAAACCTGGTGGAGCTGCAGCGTTACCTGGCTCACCTTGCTGTTATAGACCCCGGCCCACCAAAAAAAGAACTCATTTTAGAACAGGTACACACTCATGCACACATATCTCTATACCTAACCGCCGTATGTCCCTGTGCATTTACCCTTAGCTTTGCTTCATGTTTAGATCCCAGAGATGTGGAACCACATTGTGAGAGACAATTCTGGGAAGTGGAAGGCAATAGCAAAGTATCAAGTCAAAGAAACTTTCAACCCATCTGAAAGCGACCTGAGGCTACAGGCACAGAGGTAATCCTGAAAACACAGGTCTGAGGTACAGAGAAATCAGTTCAATCCTTTTGCACTGATTATTATTGAGGCAAGTATCTTTCGTTTTCCTTACCAGGTTGGCCCAGACGTACAACTTGGATGTGATGGAGAGTTTACTCCCTGAGAAGCCAAAGTGTGGATCCTGTGGGGAAGAGGCTGCAAAGAGATGTTCTCGATGTCAGGGAGAATGGTACTGTCACAGGTGAGACTTAGTGATGCAGACGCTGTACCGGGCTGTCGTGGTGAAGAAGGGAGCTGAGCCGGAGGCCAAAGCTAATCCCTCACCTATGGTCACGAGCTTTCGGTAATGACTGAAAGAATGAGATCATGGGTATAAGATGCCGAAATTAGTGTCTTGTGCTCACCCTTCGAGATAGAGGAAGATACAGGGACTGGTACTTGAGGGATTACATTACATTACTGGGGGACGTGGCTACGGAGAAGGACCTCTGGGCTATCTTGCTTAGCCGGCGGCTACAGCAACTGTCCAGAAAATGGATGTATGGACGGATATAAGCCTGTGTATCTACTTCAGACGTAAAATTACATCTGATCCATGACCACCAGACATTCATTTTCTTCACATTTTCTTTGCAGAGAATGTCAGGTGAAGCACTGGCCTAAACACAAGAAAGCCTGCCAGCTTATGGCTGAGGCCACCGAAAAGATGCAGAGGGACCTGCACATCAGCAGCTAAGAGAGAGACTGTTAAAACACATGAGGACTGGTGGCTGATGGGAGATGGGACTACAAGATGGGAGCAGAACGGATCTGCATGTGGACGATGCAGATTTGGATTTTTATACATTTTAAATCTTCTTTCTTTTAATGCTGTAAACAGTGATCTTCCCCAGTAACAGAATTTAGTTGTTCCTGACTGTTATGTTTATGATGTCCTTTTGGCACACAGCTCGGGGGACTTTCTCCAGTTCCCTCTCTGTCTAGAGATTTTATACTCCTTTAACTTGGTATTTGACACAGTTGAGGTGCATTTAACTTCATTACACCAGCAGCAAATAAAAATGATTTAATAACTCCCTCTACCTTGTCTTCTTGCCCAGTGCTATAAAGAATGAAGGCATGTAGGTATTTCAAATGACCTCAACTTATTTATACTCACCTGGTTAAAGCAGCTGGGGATTTGTGGTCCCTCTTCTTGGTTAATATTCCTGCTAGTTATGTTCAGACTTTACCCTCCCTGAATGTTGGACTGTTGACTTTGTGCAGATGATCTGACCTGTCGGTAAATACGCAACATGATTGGCTGTAGGATTCAGCATTATAATATTTAGAGTCTGAAGTTTTGCAGTTCATAGATAAATATGTAGTTAAGCTTTTCACAGCTGTGGTAAATCAAAGCCAGATCCATCACACTTGGAGACAGTGGTTGGAGGGGTGCGGGACTTTGCACGCCCACTCAGCTGAGCTCCGGACTCAGAAGCACCCCCTATGTGAAAACATTCCGGATGTCGGCACAGCTCAGTCTCATCTCACTCTCTCTTTTTCATGATTAGCTGTTTCCTCCTTCAACTCAGTCTTGACTAAATCGAAAGATGTTCCGAGTCTTGAGGAGAGCTCAGATGCCGCCTTTACACTGATGTTACCGACAGAAGAAGTAGTGCCTCCGTCTGTAGCTGTAAGTAGCCGGTGATGATCGATTGTTTCCAGAGATGTAGCCGAGGCTGCACACCTCCGTTACTTGGAAACCCACAGAAAAATATCTGCGGAAAGTTTTTCTCCTCGGATGGAAGAAGTTCTGAGACAAAGCGGTTGCCACGGGGCTGTTTTCTCCCCTGTTTCGGTAAGTTAGACTAAAGATACTCTATTTTACTTTACTTTGAAGTTTCAGAAGTGATTACTTTAATTTACCAAGCTTGTTGTTTTATGACTAACCATCTGAGTATCCATCCTCCGAGCCCTCGTTAATGCATCTTTAATTGTTTTGTGTACAGAGGAATTAAAGCCACCGTTTTGTAAAACGTACAGTACATTTTATACATTTACATGTAACAGTAACTTTACATTAGGCTATTGTGGCTACTTCCATACCCTGCTTTATTTAAGCTAGGTATGACAATCAAATATTATATAATTACTTATATAGAGTATGTTATGTATGACAAACCAACGTGCCAACATCGTTACTAACCCACCATATACAGAAAATATAGTATGTAAATAAAATGTCTGAAATCTACTGTATCTGAAAATGGCCAAAACTAAACAAACATTATATAATATGTATATAAAATGTATATAAAATCAATTGTACATTTACTCTAGCACTGTACTTCAGTACAGTTTACTGGAGTATTTCCATTTTATGCTACTATACTTCTACTCTACTACATTTCATTGTACTTTTTACTCCACTGTATTTATTTGACAGCTGTAGTTACTCTACAGAATAAGATTGTACGCACAAAATATATGATTAGTTTATAAAATATGATGTATTGTTACATATTAAACTGCCCAACAGTATATAAATTAGTTCAAATTAAAATTAGCTCCACCTTGATGGCTGTATCATTAAAATGCTGTTTACAAATTAAAGCGTCTATAATAATACACTTCTTGTTCCTTTATAGACAACCACATTCAGATTCTACAGAGTTAGATGGAAATGTCACCTTTTGAATAAACAGCAACAGACAACTTAAACACTGCAGGTTTCCATGACTAATCCACAAATTGAAATGAGATGGAAACTTATAAATTCAAGATCACAAATTTTAAAATGTCAAAACAGGAGCCAGATAGTCTTTGGTAGGTAAGCGCCAGCGTGTTATTGTCTGTTTTTCTGCCTGTCAGTGATAATGGAGGAAGTCAGGCTCTGAGTGGCGCAATGTCTTGGGGGGAGTTCATCGAGCTCCGAGACCTGAGGCTCAGCAGAGAGCAGATAGAACTGACTGGCACACGTACGCCCTGCTCGCCTCCACGCCTGGAGAGAGCCAACGCCCTGAGGATCAGCCCGGGGAAGGTCCCAGACCTGCTGAGCCGTGTGGGCATCATCAGAGTCCTGAGCAGCACCCTGGACCCCCAGCTCACCGAGGAGAAGGGAGAGGGACACAACTTCCAGCCCTGCAGCCACGCTCAGCCCACTTGGTGTGACCTGTGTGGAGACTTCATCTGGGGCCTGTACAAGCAGAGCCTGCGGTGTGTCAGTGAGTTGGCTTATGTAGGCTGTTTGTGTGCCTGGGTGTGTGCATGTGTGATTGCCACTGTGCATATGCATGATCAGAAATGAGAGCAAGGCCGAGAGAAAGAGGAAATTTGGTTGAATGGCGAAAGATGTGGCTACCGATGTAGGCGCAGGCCCAAATAACCCTGTACTCAGCCTGTTAACTCGTAGAAATCATAACTTTAACTGCTGTAAATGTTCTCCATGATGCTTTTCAGCAGAAATAAATAAAGCATGCCATTGTTTAAGTGGTTTTGGTGGCTTGGTCATTATTGAGGCTGAGGGTCGCCTACAGACTTGTATGCTTCTCTTGCTCAAGACTTGTCTTAGAGTTGCAATAGTCTTGAACTTCCTTTTCAACAACTGAAACCCACTGAAATGCAGCTGTGGTTTGTGTGAAGCATTTACTGTGTAGAAAAAAATGCTTCTTAACAGTGAAATGAATATGAAACAGCAATCAAATCATAATGAAACACTGACACAAAAACAAACCTTCCAAAAACCAAAGAGAAGATCATTAACAAATAGATACTCGTGTATTTATGCATTGAAGTGGACATTCAGTTGGCACATGATATTTTGTAGGTGGACTATTGCTATTTGTGTATTTGAAGCACTTGACAAGTGTTTGCCATTTATTTATGTATTTATATAAGTTGTGACATAAAAGGGAGAGGATGGTAAACGCAGGGTAAAGTCAACTCAGAACAACTGCAGTGACCATTAATGGCCAGAGGAGGACATCGCCCATTTAAAATTGCACTCTACAATAATATCACATGCATGCTTACAGTTGACGATTTTGTCACACGTATTTATATGTTTGGCAGTGTCTGTCTAAACTCTGTGACTTTCTGCACTTACAGATTGTAGATTCACATGCCACTACCGCTGTCGAGCCCTGATCCGGTTGGACTGCAGCTGGGACCGAGGCTCTGTGGCCGACCACACGTGTGTTGTGGAGCACACCATAGAAACAGACACAAATGTGGTAAGGACCTTTGTATTTGTCAGTATGACTGGCTCAGTGCTCTTTGACTGTTCATAAGCAGCCTTGCTCACAATCAGAAGTGGTAGTAGTCACTGTTTACTTGCTTTTTACAGCAACATCAGGAAATTGTTACCATATCGTGCCACTATAGGTACCGTTAAAAACGAGACAATGAGTGGGTAAACTGGTAGTTTCTACAAGCCTCCTTTGCCTGTGACATTATGAGCTACCTGGTTGGACTACTTGGTAATTCTGCTGGAATGCTTTGGGGAACAAATGCATTTTTAATGGCCAAAAAACAGGAACCATTTTACATGGCAATAAAGACACACCCTTCACGCATTTCCACTAACAGCACAGGTTTAACTAAAGGCCGACCCTGTCAGAATTGACTATATATTTGCAGGACAGCACCAGGTAGGGGAACAGTTACCTGTTTGAAGAGGGAAGTAAGGGGATTTGAAGGGGAAGTTTCTGAGGAACAGAAAACGTTACAGGTAACACCTTTTGCCAGATCTGGTTCAGATTCATTAGTCACGACAGCATGTTTTTACACCCATATACATGTAGTATACACATCATAAAAATCAGATGCATGTATCATAAAAAATGTTATTTTGGAGGATATTTATAAATGTCTTCACCAGTTGGACACGTGGTTAACCCTTGGTTTTTATGTTCTCCTCAGTGTTAGGGTACACCATGGGTGGGATGTTCCGGATGAACAAAGGGGACAAGGTTGTTAGCTACAATAATAGCTACTGGAGAAAAAAAGCCTTTCATCTTGGCTTTAAATGCTGTTCATTTTCTAGAAGAAATTAAAGACAATTTTATCAACACACCTGATTAAAGTTTTCAGTAGCCAGATTCTCACTACAAAGGCTATAAACTTGGAATCATCTGCAGTCACATAACAGTATGAGTCCCCCTGATGGTTTAAAAAGTGTTTACCTTGCATCATACTGAAAATTAGGGGTGCAACTAACTGTTGGATACCGATCAAATACCAGAGCTCTCTTTTCCCCAAATTTAAAATCTGTATATCTCACAGAGTGGAAGTCACTGGAATCATGTTCATTTAACATCGCTGTGGCACAAAAAGTGATCGAGGTGGCAGCACAGCATGCCTATATGAATGTAACTGACTACGAAAACACATAATTGTATTACATTGACAAAGAGACTGTATTTATTGTGGAGCGGTTATGTCATGGCTGATCCCTGTTATTTTCATAATCAAGTCATCTGCAGAGTATTCTCTCAATTATTTGATTAGGGCCTAATTTCTGTCCATAAGGGTGACATTCATATTGCTCGTTTTGTGCAACCAAACTGTCAAAAACTCAAAAGTATTTTATTTATAATGATACAAAACAGAGATAAGCTCAACATTTCTTACACTGAAGAAGAAGGTGACAGGAAATGTAAGCCCTTTTACTTGGAAAGTGATTCAAACTATCCATTAATTATGAAAATAATGATTGATTAAAGGGGTACTCCACTGATTTTACACATTAAGTTCAGTTTACTCATCACAAGGAGGACTAACGGTTGTATAATGTCTTCTGTGGTTCTGAAGGGGGCTTTCCAAAGTTTGGAATAATAACCCTGACGATGTCATTAGATGAGGGCATTTAGGAGGTAGAGAGGGTTTAATGCTGTGTTCACGTCATATAGGACGCAGGAAAGATTCCCATGTTAACAACTTGCAAGCGTTCACGTCATCGAGACGGTTTGTATGATTACAGGGTCGGTCGTGTGAGGATCAAAATACTGTGCAGTGACAATGTAACAATATTTCCACTCAATTTTGGTTTAATTACATTGAATGACGGTTCAGTTTGGTTGATATGAGGTGCCCATGTTTGTTTTGTTTTCGGGCACGTCTGTATTAGTAAGTGACAAGTCGGATGTATCAGAGCTTTCAGAAAAAATTCCCAGTTGTGATTACGACCTGGAAGTTGAAATGAACGCTTTTTAGAAGTCGTAAACTTGTTTTATGATAACTCTGTTAAGACATGAAAGCGACATAATGAAAGACCCTATTGAGTTGCATTATGGGAATTGTAGGATCCAGTGTTTTAAGAGCTGCTTGGCACTGTAAGTTTGGATATCTCAGCCTCTGCTGCTTTGATTTTGTTTTCTTTTTCATCCTCTGGTAAGTCCCGTAGTTATATGGTGGTCTAATAATGGCCGGAGGGCCCCTACGTTTCTGTTTCATTGACAATGTTTCAATGCTACTGAAAATATCACACCCATATCAATCATCTGTCTGCATTTCAGTAGTGTAGATACGTGTTAGAAGGAAAATGTCACTTTACTTGGCAGTTTTTTGAATTAATGTTTACTGCCTATAAGTTCTTAACGGCTCATAAATGGAGGAATAATAAAACTCACATGTGGTCACTCTATGGCTGTGTGTGGTGTGACCAGACTGTCCATTCATCACATGACTATTCAGCGGGGAAGCAGCAGCATCCATGGGAGAAGGAGGAGGCGGCAGAGAGGGGGGGGGGGGGGGGGGGGGGGGGGTCTTTGGTATTTCCTCTCGGCGTCCAATCGCGACCGGCTGCGGTGGTTTTGTGTATTTTCCAAACTCAACTCAACGGACCTGGGTGGGGCCTCGGCGGGGGGAAGGAAGCGGGGCAGCAAGGGCGGGGTCCTGAGTACACATCCTGTTTCACACAGACTGAGTTTGTACACTGGAAACGTGGCCGGTAGTCTAAACTAGAGGCAAAAAAAGGTCTTAGATTTTGTCGTTTAGACTGTTGTTATCAAGGAGCTAAATACAGAGATACCCCGTCGTCTGCGAGATTAGTTAACCGTTTAAGTTAGCGAACGTGGCCGTTAATTGCCGTTAGTTAACGTGGAATATTTGAGCCAGGCTTCTGTTTAACCAGGTTTTGTATAGATTCTGCTACGAGAGATTATTTTAACACTTTTAGTTGCAGTAGTTTAAGTTCCTGTTCTTGACTCTAGTGTATAAGGTTTCAACGGTAGTCAGCATGACAAACGCGGCTACTAGTTCAGACAAAACTCCCTCCTTCGAGATGACTTGGGGCAGCTCCACCAGCAGCGGCTACTGCAGCGAGGAGGACCCCGACTCCGAGTTTGAGCAGTACTTCACCGCCCGGACATCTTTCTTCCCCAAAACCCGGAAAGCTAACGTTAATGCTAACGTTAACGTAAAGCAGGTGAGGTGTATAAGTTAACATAAAATAAACGTTAAACTGGAATAAAAGACATGTCGCCCATGTAAAAAGGGAAGTGAGACAAGAGAGATGGGTGATGGGTGGTTCACCATTACTACTCTCGCGTTGTTTGACATTTCTGCTCTCTTTCTGACAGTTTTTGTGTTAAATTAAAGTACTTTATGCAAACTTTTAGGGGTCACAGTATAGGTGTGTTACTCAGCCGCACCCCTGGTCTGGAGTAGTGTGTTTTGCTCAGGGGCACCCCAGCAGAGAAGATGCATGCCAAGTCAGCTTGCAGGCTAAGGGTGGAGTTCAGGTTCCTCCAGTTTTGAGTAAATAGACTTGAGACTTGAGTCGTGTGAACTTAACTGTAAAATACATATCAGCACCGGGGACAAAGCAGGAAACTGGTTATGGCTCAGAAACTCATCAGTATGTCTTTTTGATTGTAACAAGCACAGACCCACAGCTGAACTCATGGTGAGAACAACCCAAATGTCATGTTTTGTGACGCACACCCGCTTCTCAGGTTTCCAGCCTAACACCCATTATTCATTGACCGTTCCTTCAGGTTTCTCAAACTTATGTCTTGGTCACAGATGACTCATGGATTGTTTTGAATTTGTTCATTTTCTGTTCCCTTTGTCACTCCCACCCACGTATCGGCTTTCTTTATTGAGAAACAGATGCAGTTTACTGTAAAACTCATTGACATTCACTGTTTTCTCCCCCTGTGCAGAGCCCATTCTTGTTTTATGTTGTTGGCATTGTCAACACTGTTTTTGATGTGACACTCCTTTTGTGGGCAGGTAGAGATGCAGTTGTTGCATATGTTTATCCTCCTTCTGTTACCATAGTGGAAAGCTCAATTTGGCCCTCATATTGATTTATTGACTTGTTTACAGCAGCATATAAACTCTAGAGTCGCAAGTCAATCTGCCTAAGGATTGCCACTATTGATCTTTTCCTGTTTGACGTCAATTTATAAGCTACTCAGCAAAAATGCTTGTAACTTTGCCTCATTTGTTTTTCATTAGACAATCCAAGGTTTAATAGTTCATGGAAATAGATAGAGGCATGATAGAGTTAGATTTTTTTGTACATTTATGAAAAAATGTTTGTTCCTAATAATGGAGAAACCTGCATAAGTATCAATTTTAGATGTTAGCAGCATCCTTAGGACTGTATGGATATTGATATTTGGATTTGACTCCTCAGGAAACCTCTTGCTCCGACCTCGAGGAATTCGCTGGAGTACAGTATGGAAATAAATTAGTTCTGTTGAATTTTCTTTCTGTACAGGAAGTGCCAATTGGTCAGTAGACACAGGAAAAGCCCTAATTGAGCTAACGGTCATGCAGATGATAGAGGCCAAATGTGCATGACTGAAACATGACTGCTAGTTTGCGGTTGATGAGGCAGCTGACTTCACAGGATGTGCCTGTAACACAAGGGAGGGCATTGTCTCTCCCACTTGTGAGAGCCTGAGAGGGGAGGCTATTTTTACATGAATACCAAGTTGAGGAATGCAATGCTGAACCATTGGTCGCAGTCATTGCAAACAGCTGCAAGTTGCGCACCCCCCCCTCCGTCTTCCTCATCGTCCCTCCTCCCTTTACCCCTCCTACACACGAGGGATGGGAGCCATCAAACAGGATTGGGCAGACCTGACATCATCGTTTTTGTCTTTGCTACGTTGTCAGGAAGTTGGGAGTCTGATGCAACTGGTGCTCACTGTTAGACATAACGAAGCAGGAAACAGGAATTTAATTAACAATTTAACTTAAATTAAGATTTGTAATCCTCTTCTAAACAACACTAAGCAATATTGTTGGAAGAAGAACTTGTTTAAATCATATTTAGATTACATCACTGTGGGTTTTACAAGAATTTATTGCATAACCCTGGGTTCATGCAATGAAAACATCCATTTTTAATTCCTGAAAAACATATTTTAAGACATACAATGCTTTCATTCAAGAGTAGCGTGTTGTAAAGAGATCTTTTTCCCCATATAAAAGTATCGCCTTGGTGAACTGCACTTAGTCAAGAGGGTCATCAACACTTCTGTCATGTTTTTGTGATTGGTACAAAAAAATTGTTATCCATAATGTCTGTAATTATCACAGAACATGACATTTTTAATGTCACAACTTGTGGCTGTATCCTGGTGCATTGAAAGTGGGTTTCTCTTGTCCCTGATGTGGTTTGGATGTGAGCACTGACACCTGGTGGTTTAACACTGCAACTCCTCACTGTCCCCTCCAGGATGAACAAATTGAATGGGGAAAGCAGGAGTTGACGACTGCAGATATTCAGCAGAAGGTGAAGGAATACAATGCTCAAATCAACAGCAATCTGTTCATGAACATGGTGAGTAGCTTTAATTTACAACAAATCCATGCATTTAAATGTGAAGGTATTTTTCCTTCAGTGTAACGTTTTGTTTTTTTTTCTCAACAGAACAAGGATGGTTCCTACACTGGCTTCATAAAGGTGCAGTTCAAGTTGGTGCGGCCTGTGTCAGTTCCACCTCCAAAGAAAGGAGGTCACGATGCTGGAGGGAGGAGGGCTAGCGGAGTGAAGCGCCGCACCTCTTTCTACCTGCCAAAGGATGCATCCAAGCACCTGCACATAAGCTCCCGCACATCTGCTCGCGAGGTCATCGAGGCTCTGTTGAAAAAGTTTACTGTGGTAGACAATCCTGGAAAGTTTGCTCTGTTTGAGCGTAGCGAGCGCCATGACCAAGGTATTACTCCTTTTTCATTATGTTTACACGTTGAACTCCGGCAGCGTTGTTTACTTTTTAAGAAATCGAAATTTGTATTTTTTGATTTGTATCTAGTCTTTTTGTCTGCCTCCCTCAGTATATGTTCGCAAGCTGTCTGATGATGAGCGTCCCCTCCGCCTGCGTCTGTGTGCTGGGCCCAATGAGAAAGTCCTCAGTTTTGTTCTGAAAGAGAATGAAACTGGAGAAGTCAACGTGAGTGCAACATGAACATGAGAATAAGGGATCCAAACCATGCGTTGGATCCTACAAACAGTTGGTTTATATACTGTACGTGCTCTTATGTGATTTGTCTCTCCTTGCAGTGGCATGCCTTCTCCATGCCTGAGTTGAAGAACTTCATGCGCATTCTGCAGCGTGAAGAGGAGGAACACGTCAAGCAGATAGTGCAGCGGTACGCTCTGGCCCGCACTAAGATGCAGGAGGCTCTGGCTGGCTCGACCCCCGGCTGAGACGACTCTGCGCTGGGGGTTAAAAACGTGCACCTCTTGGCTGGACAGTCTACCTGAAGATGACCAGTCATCGCTGCATCCAAAGATCCCAGAGAGTATAGCTAAAAAAAAAAACACCTCTTCGGTGAACGAGAGAGTGAGACAGGGCGCAAGACAATGAGAGAGAGAGAGCTAGCGCGAATGTGCGTGTGAAATGATGCGAGAGATGAGACGTGCCTTACACCTGGAGAGTCTGATGTGCCTGAGAGAATGAGTTGAGAGAAGTGACGACTGGCAGACGAGACAGCGGTTGCATCCAGTAATGTGTTGTTATTGGGTACCACCTGATTATCCTGTGTACTGCAGCTGTGTCACTTTAACTTTAAAGAAAATGTCAGTGATGTTATGGCATTTATCCATTTGTTGATCATACATTTGTAGATGCAGTGCTGAAGTCGAGCGCTGTCTTGAAATTGAGTAGATAATCACATGTCTTTTAATTTTCCCAGAATATAAAATTAGTTTAGATAAACTCAATCTGGTCCTTGAACAACCTACCATGAAAACCATACTTCTAAACGTCATATTGACATTTTGTCATTTATCCTGTTAGAAAGTTAAACACACATTTGTTGCTGAAAGGTTTCATTTGACCCAGTCTCAAAAGTCTGTCACGTCCTCTCGACACCCCTTGATGGGTGCAACTCTTTTTTTAAATTTTACTGTCAAAGTTTGACAGCAAAGTGATGTATGGACATTTGTATGCAGTTATGAATGTCAGAGAGAGCAGTGTCGAAGTCACTCTGGTTGACTGAAATCATGAATGAATATTGGTATACATGTGTTTCACTGGAAGCTGTTTGTCATTCCTCATATCTTTGTTTTTTCTGTTCTTTTAAAGAAAATGTTTGTCTTGTGTTTTTTCAATTCACCTTCATTGTATCTGTCTATGCACAAATTTACATGTAGCAACCTTCAAATTGTCGTGACAAATGTGCACTGCGTTCAGTAAAGAATTTACCAGTCCTATCAAGTTTTTGTATTTTTTCATATATACATGAATTAATGTTAAAATATCATGAGGCTAAAAGTAAAATATCTGCCCTATTTAACATGACATTCCGTATATGCATGCCGTTTAAACACTCAAAGAACAATTCAGATATTAGATATACAGTTAAATGAATGTTTGTCTGATTATTATTTAGATAAACATCCCTGAGACGATATCGAGTAGTCGTAAGTACAGTGTTTTGCTTTAACTGTGTCGGTGCCGCCTGTCTGTCAGATCAGCTGATCGCCTCATCCTAAGGACCAAAACAGCTAACGCTAGCTTAACGTAGCTGGTGGTAAAAGTTATGACAGGACATGGCGATTTAATTGTGTGTGATAAGGTAAGATATTGACCAGAAGCACGTTTAAAAGTATCGTGCTTGGCGGCGTAGGGCAAAGATAATCCTGTGTTTGTTTAGGAGACATGGCTCTGCCTTGTCTAGCTAGTTATCATTTAGCTATTGTAGCTAACCTGCGTCAGCGGCAGAAGCTAACAGGCTAACTCACCTAAATGTGCAGGTACCGTTAGCGACGTATTATTAGCCACATTGGCCGAATATCAAGCGGATGTTTTTATGAAACATAGACTGCGTGAATTAGGTATAAAATGACGGTTGTGTTTATGAGTTAATTTATCAACGTAACTGACATTTTTAATCTGATTACTTGCGTTTAGTGTTCAGTAGTTGTATGGCCCAGTTTGTTAGCTTCCCGTAAAGCTAGCTTAACGTAACGTTTCAGTATAGCGTTAAATCGTTAAAAAAATGTCAGGTTTAGTGAGTTGATATTTTTTTTATAATACTTAATAAGTTAAGCTTGACAACAGGTCTTGTGTCAACATATTTTGATTCCGTTGCGTCTTGAATTGTAAAAACTGCTTTTACAGGGTAAAATTGGCTTTTGTCACATTGACAGTAGCGTTAACTGTGTATTAAATCTAGTGTTTTACATAGCCATCCATCAAATAAGAATTAGATCCAACGAGTCAGGACTGACTTACTAAACACATGGTGCTTTATAGTAGGCGGCAGAGTTACACTAGTAGACACACAACACCACCAGGCAGAGAAATCAAGTCTTATTGGGAATGTGTTCTTTCTCTGTTCACTGTTTCTTTTCAGATACTGGCTTTGGCGAGGAATTGAAAGCGTCTGGCCACCAACCAGATTGAAAGCGTTAACTGGAGACTAACTATGCCTTATCTCTGAGGATGGGAGGAAGCGGATCCAAAGCCAAAGGTGTCTGGCCTTTCTCAGGCAGTGGAGCTGGAGGCGATTCAGCCAGTGATGGGCACGAGCAGTCTGTGGCCCGTCTCAAAGGTTCCAGAAATGCAACACCATTTGTTTTTACCAGGAGGAGGTAAATAATACATGATGGGTAAATGGCAAAGGTTCAGTTCACTCAAATCACAACATATTTTCTTAGGTGTTCATAGTGGTAGTTTTGATGAGGTTTTGAGATAACCGTATATGGGATGTCTGGCACTAAGATACAATGGGGGTGATGGACTATATAATAGTGACTTTTATGCGGCATTATAAAGCTGAAAGTAGAGAGATGGGGAATGACACTGAGGTTCCAGGCCGGATGGAGGCGGGGACGCTGCGGTTCATGGTCAGCGCCCTAACCCCGAGGCCAGCAGGGCCCCAAACAAAATATCATCTGTTATGCACAGCAGCTCTGTGTGTTTCTAGAGACAATGACCTGGTTACACAGAATAATCCACAGACTTCGCTGTCAACAGCTTTAATTAGAACTACTTTCTACTGAAGAAATAGTCCCAATGAAAACTACACACTGAGTGGTATGTGGATTATACTGGGTTTCAGAGGCAGATCAGTTAAATTCGGTAACTTTATTCCTCCACAGCAGGGCAATTAAGAAGAGTAGATAGCAGAGCACACATGCAGCCCAATAAAACAATGAAAAACATGAAATAATACAATAAATTGTTAAAAATACTGAAAAGTTTGAAGTGCATTGTAAAAGAGGTACGTGCTAGGCAGATCTGTCAGTGGTGGGAGGTGGGAATCTCAAAACCTCTGCACATTAAACTTGGCTAGGTACCACTCGGGCTAAGTGAGAAAATATAATATAATTGTGTTTTAGGTAAACTGACCATATAATATTCAATTAACTCTGATATGGTGCAAGTTTCTTCTCTTGACGTGTAGTTTTAGACTAATGTTTAGTTGCTGTGTCGGCAGTTCTTTGTACTATGACGAGGACGGCGACCTTGCCCATGAATTCTATGAAGAGACGGTGGTGACAAAAAATGGCAGAAAAAAGTCCAAGTTGAAGAGGATTCAGAAAAACCTGATTCCACAGGTGAGCTACGGCCACATTTTGGTATGCTGATCTGGTTTTTTGGAATGATTCGTCAGCTTGAATATTGTTTGGTCTATCTTTCAGGGAATTGTGAAGCTCGACCACCCCTGTATTCATGTAGATTTCCCCATCGTCCTCTGTGAGGTGTGAAAAGTTGCACAGGACTGACCTGCGATGAAGCGCAGCCACAGGTACTCTTCCCGGAGTAGTGTCTTGTTCCAGTCTCCAAGCATTACGGTCAAGACTGGAACTATGATCTGGAGAGGAAAAAAACGAAGATTCAAACTGTCATATTAAACTGACATATTGAATGAAATGTTATACATTTGAATTCAACTATGGTCAGAGGGTGCCCTGTTCACAAAAATCCATATTTTGATATTCACAAAAGTAGTGATGGTACCGGTTGTGTTTCCACTACCTAGCTGATATGTAAGCAGTCTTAGAGAATACATCCAACAAAGTTGTATTTCTCTTGTGAGTTTTTCTGCAGGGAAAAACATCCTTGATGTGAAAAGGCTTTAATGGTTTATGCCTTCTGTGAGACGTAGAGTGAAACTGTATGTGTCTTTGTACGTGTACATGTGTGCACTAAGGTTTGTTTGAGTGAATGTGTGCGAGAGGGACTGAAGATGTAGTTACAGGGTAGAATAATGAAGGGTTGTGAAATTTATTGTATATATGGTCATGTTCTGTGTTGTCACATCTGAGTCTGTCTCAGTTACCAGAGCTCAGACCTGCACTAGTGAACATAATGTACTGTAAATACTTTCAGATTTCTTAGTTGGAAATACTTGAATAAATGGTTTACTGAGCTGAATATCTTGGGTCAAGAAATCTTTTGTTTTGTTGATTATGGCCTCCTATTACCATTGAGTTATGTCCAAGCAGCATCTGTGCACATATTTGACTTTGGTCCCAGACACGTCTTACTTTGTATGTAAACTGATGGAAAAAGGATCACGTTTAAAAGAATATTTGAACATCTTGGGAAATAAGCATATTCATTTTCTTTCCAAGAGTTAAATGAGAAGATTGATGCCACTTTCATAGTTGTCTTCGGTTTTTGTACAGATTAAATAAACAAGATTTAATGTGTTAATTAGTGAGCCTTTGATGTGCTGGTAGATGGATTGAACACTGCCAAGCTAGCTGTTTCTCCCTATTTACAGTCTTTATGCTAAGCTAAGCTAACCAGCTGTACAGACATGAGAGTGGTATCAATCTTTTTTATCTAACTCTTGACAAAAAAAAGCAAACAAATTTTATTTTCCAAAATGTTCTTTGAAGTACCAGTTGCCAGCTATACAGGAAGAACCTCAGTTTCAGAATGAAAACAATGATTTTAGTTTGTATAAGTGAGTGGACAAGTTGAGATTACATTCAATCAAGTCGTCACTTTTAAAAATGTAGTCAGCAATTCCTGTACTTCCATGACAGCTGTAAGTAAACCTTATTTTTAGCTTTTCCTCATAGCCTTCTTGAATTTCAGCCCGCCTTGCTGAGCTGCTGTGTGCAACTAAAGCCAGATTTTATTTTGCCATTATTCAAAAGTAGAGACAATCTGCAGACATTATTTTGAAATAGTTAATTCATGTAAGACATGTCACCTGTAGATGGCAGCAGAAATCTGTACCTTGACCTAACTTAGTTAAGGTACTTAAGTTCATGTGTGATTATGTGTGGTGTTTTGTTTTGCATCATATATGTTTACTCACTTACCTCTAATGATAATCCTGTGCAGTTAGACTTTTTTCAAAAAGGCTGAAGGTGTAATTAAATGTTGTCTGAGGTAAGCGCTCAAAGACTCCCCCGAAGAAAATCGTGAGCAGTTGAGGCTGGTGCTGCCAGCTGGCACAATATCAAACTTTAATGGCAATGTAAACATATTTCAGTGTGCATAGTTGACAAATCCCCACAATAAATGGGTAGGGCTTCCTTTGCAGGCATTCTCTGGTGTCTGTAATTGTGTGGAATGTGGTTGGGAGTGTTTTTGTGCCAGAGGTCAGTCACTTTGATGTGTTTCCTCTCCACTGGTCTTTGATGTTTCGCTGGAAGTCCAGCCTGTATTATAAGGATGAACCCTTTCTCATACAGCCATAAAAAAACGTATGAACTTCATGAATACGACATATATATCACTGTTTTGATCCATACAATGTGTTCTGTGATGTGTACAATGTGTTTCTAAAAGGGTAAAGTTGTCCATGTGGCTGTGGTTGAGAAAGATAGTCTTTATAAATGATCAGCAGCCTTGAACTAAAACATGCCTTGAATTATAAACAGTAAAAGAGATATATTGTTCTCTCAGGAACTTAACATACTGTAGCTGTTCAAAGTGAAACAGCAGTGCTCACTGTGTGCTCACTAGTGCACTGTTGGATTATGTTACTCTTTAGTGAGGTATAGTGTGATCACACACAGTGCATGTGACTGACAAGAGAAACTGAAAGAAAACAAATAACGCTGTAGGAAGACTGATGGTAACGTCTTGTGTATCTAATCATTAGATAAAGCCACGTGAAAGTAGGTTTAGGTGCAAACTGCAGCAGTGAAATGTGTATACTGGTATGCATTTAGGGGTACATTTAGGTACTTTTCTGCCACATTTTAATCTATTCAAATACAAACGGGGTGTTTTGGATCTTGTTTTGGTGAGGAGAATGAAATTGAAGTCATAAACTTTTATTAAGGTCAAATCCAATTGTTCCAATCAAATTCCCTCCATCCCAGTTTACCAATTCACACGATTACCCAAATGTATCGCAATGCATTAAGTGTTTGGTACGCAAAGTGAAGGTGGCAGGGCGTGTTTCCAGTTTCCCTGCCATTGTTTTCGCTTCCTGACGATCCCTGACTTCTGCTGATGCAATGTTCAGGAGGCAGAGGTCAAAAGGAAGCTGGAGACTGGAGGGAAAGCGAAGCCATTCCTTTGTCCCTTTCCCTCCCTCTTCATTCACACGGGTCGTCCATGCTCTGCATTTTCCTTAAACACATGCAGAGGGGGAGAGAGAGAAACTGATGACATGGTGAGGTGAGTCAGCAAAGCTCGGAAAAACGGACTCTGACACAGGAAAACATCTCACTTCCAGGCCCTCATCTCAACCCCAATCATGTGCTCAGGCATCTTTCAGCTCACATGTATCTGCAAAGGAAAAGTCTTTGTCACTTTCTTCAAAACTTACAACTAGGCAGAAGTTTTATAGTGATGACAAACGCTTTTGACAGCTGTTACACGGAAGAAAACAGGTTGTTAAATTTGGTTAATGATGTGTCAGTGCGTGGCCTCTACCCTCTTCTCCCGTAGCCATTATTCCTCATGCCTAACCCCGGCTCTGCACCGTCCTATCTGCTGTACTTGGCAACGTGACGGTATGTGGTACTTGGGTACTTTGCTGAGCCATTGCCAGTGGCTGTCATCACATGCCTTAGGCAGCAGTGACATCTGCATGCCAGATGCCTTGTGCCCACGGTCTGAAGTGTGCTCAGAGCATTAGTGGAAAAAACATTAAAGTCCTTCACTCAAGTAGCAACACAACAATGTAAAAGTACTTCATGTAAAGTGACAAAACCGGTGTTCACAATTTTACTTTTGAATGATCCAAAAAGGGACTCATTATGAAGGATTATCTCAACGGTCAAGTGACTGATGAAGTTTAAGCTGTTTTTTAATGTTAGCAATGGTCACGTACATTTACTCAAGTGCCATTTTGTGATACTTGAACTATAGTTGCTACCCTTTTATCCTACGTTATACTTGAACCTTACCATGTTTCAAAGGCAGTGGAGAACTTTTTACTCCACTACATTTATCTGAAAACTATAGTATTATTTACTGTTTATTTGATTAATCTCTAACAAATGAATTAATGTACTTTTACTTGAGTAAAAGTTTTAATGTAAGACTTATTACTTGTGATGGAGTATTTGTGTAGTATTGCTACTTAAGTCATGCTATTACTACCTTAAGTAAAAGATCTGAATACTTAACATGTCATCATAATTCATGAGATTTATGTTTTCCATGCAAAATGAACAAAAAGTGAATAAAGCTATTAAATAAATGCAGTAAATTAAAGTACAGCATCTCCCAATGAAGTGTTATGGAGTAAAAAGTCTCACTTCTGATCCCTTGAACTAAAACTTTTTGAACTTTTTGAATTTGAATTGTCCATCAGGAGTTTTGGGACCAGGTTTAAAGTCTTAATTTGTGGGGAGTTACAACAATATTGGTTATTTCATAAGAAAGATATTTGTATATTTGATATTTTGTCCTGTCCCAGTTTCACAATATAAAAATCTTATGACAGGAATCTTATGACAGGTCATTTTGTACCTGTCAATCAAAATCACATCCACACAGTGATTTGGCTGAGAGATGATGAGTGTTAATTATATCTAATTATAACCAAGGATCTTTTTAGCTCTATGTTCTATCTGATGTTATAGAGAAATACTTTGTGTCTGTCTGTGTTTTAAAGACCAAAGTACATCTTATATTTCTTTGTTGTTCACTAAGTATCTATAAGCTATATCTGATTGTAATGTAGCTGAAATGTCACGGGAACACAGTGGTCATTTGTGGGCATGATCTTATTTTTAGGGATGTGGCACACTGGCCCGCTGTGACCTTCTATGAGTCTTGACATTGCTGGTTTACAGTGTATCTGTTTCACGGCGGCGGCTGCGGTGGTGGCAAACTTCTTGGACTGATTCATTCAGCGCGGTGGTAAATGTGTTCACAAAGACAGCATTAAATCAAAGCATGGGTTCACTCAACTCATACCTGAAGGTACGTGTAGGTTTGAGGTGAAGACACACGTCGCTGTAACACATTGGACACGCTGACGGAGTTCTTAGGAAGTCCGGTTTGTTTCGCCACTCCTCCCACCCCCCTTTTTCCCAGTCTGAATGGAACATCCTGAAAGTGGTTTGGCACTCGGAGCAGGAGAGTAGCAACTGACAACATCGCAGGGGGGCAACTTCACTTCTCTTCACTTTACAGACCGCAGGGAGCCCGACACCGGGGGGTTAGAAGATACGTACCAGCCACGCATGCTGTTGTAAATTCACCCCGTCGTCATTTTCTAAATCAAAACCAATGTTCACTTTGAACTTTTCCAATTTGTTTTGAGGCGACACAAAAACGCGACTCCTGGTTTTTGGGAATGCTTCCTCAGTCTGCCAGTAAAGGTAAGTTTGTCCAGCTGCACTGAAGCTGATGTGAATTAACTTTGCTGTTTTGCTCATTCATTTCAAAAAATACCAAAACTGTAATTTAATTGAAGTAATTGTATGTTAACTATAAGAGGAAGGGTTAGTTGCTGAAGCCCAGCTTGGGAGAGAGCGTTACAAATCTGCACATTAAACTATGGGAAGATGCTTTTTGTAAATAAAGGTAATGACTCATTATTTATCTAGGCTGTGTTTATAGCAATTATCTGCAGATAGTGCAAACAAACTGTCACTGTTTTATAAGGCTCTGAATTTAAAAGCATTACTGATAACTGTGGATGAATATACAGGAATTATTGTCACTTACCAGAAAAGTAAACAAATAAACTAATTATTCCTTTCCTCTGTGAATTATAGAACGACAGAGTGGCAGTGACTTTCTGGTTCACATTTGAAGACATATGGCTGGAAGGCTTAGGTGTTCACATAACTGAGATGCTTTCAATAAATAAAGACAAAAAACAACTAGAATTTGCTATTATTCATCTATGCAACCTCTTAGTTTGTGGTTGTAGCTGTGATAATCTCGATATAGTGCTCAAAACTAAAACAAAATGTCACTGGGCTCTAAATTTAAAGCCTTTAATATAATTTTAAAAGACTTTTTGAATAACTAACTTGGTAAATGGATGTACTGGGGAATGCTGCTTATTTGAAAAGTAAACTAAAAAACTGAACTTCCATCTCCCTGTGTGACTTGTAGAGCAGAGAGTGACAGTCCTATCTGTCAATCCACATCTGAAGACATGTTGTGCTGGACTCTGCCTGACTGGAAAGTACTGCTGCTGATTGTGCTGCTGTGGGGGGACCGCCTCTGTGCTTTGGGACTGAAACCCACGAGATGGCCACTGTATTCCCAAAAGCCTCTGCTCCTCGCCTGGAATGCCCCTACTGAGGACTGTGCCCCGCGGCATGGTATTCGCTTTCAGCTAGACCTCTTCCAGATCGTGGCCTCTCCCAATGAGGCCTTTGTTAGACAGAACCTCACCATCTTCTACAAGGACCGCTTGGGCTTGTACCCCCACTTTGAACCAGATGAAACGCCAGTGAACGGGGGGCTGCCGCAGGTGGCCAGCCTCACACAGCACCTGGAGAAGATGCCGGGGGCAGTGCAGAAGTATATACGGGAACCAGAGGCCAAGGGTCTGGCGGTTATTGACTGGGAGGAGTGGCGCCCACTCTGGATTCGTAACTGGGAAACCAAAGATGTTTACCGCAGACATTCTCGTGAGTTGGTGCGTCAGAAGAACCCAACATGGCCTCCGGAGCAGGTGGCAAAAGTGGCCCAGCAGGAGTTTGAGATGTCTGCCAGGAAGTTCATGCTGGAGACGCTGAGGCACGCCAAGAACCTGAGGCCCAACCAGCTGTGGGGTTTCTACCTGTTCCCAGACTGCTACAATCATGACTACAGGCGCACTCTGGAGAACTACACGGGCCGCTGTCCCGACGTGGAAGTGGCCCGCAACGAGCGGCTGAAGTGGTTGTGGACTGAGAGCACGGCCCTCTTCCCCTCCATCTACATGGGCACCGTGCTGCGTTCCTCGGCCTCCGGACGGCAGTTTGTGCGGAACCGAGTGAAGGAGGGGATGCGTTTGGCATCATCAGGCGATGGGTTGGCACGTCCTGTCTTTGTGTACACCCGGCCCACCTACGCCAACTCCCTGGAACAGCTGACCGAGGTGACGTCTTTAGAAACACTACCGCTCCTGAATTTGATTTCCCTTCCTGAAACTTTCCTGCTTTTTTTTTTCACTGTTCTGGTGAAGTTTAAAATGACTAATGTGTTGCTGTGCAGTGTTTTCACTCATGATAACATACATTTTGGAAGCAGAGGATGTGGACCCTTTTCCAAGATTAACTCTCAATCACACTGTCGCTCTAACATTTAGCTCTACCTCTCTCTCCCTCTCTGATCTGTGCATGCTGCATGGAGCTATAGCTCTCTGCTTTTCCCTTATCGGCAGCCGCAGTCCTTTCCTGTTCTGGTAGCAGACAGACACCCCAATACCTCTCGTTTGTGTGGAGTGGGCAGGATGGGTGTTGTTAAAGTTGAAAATCTCGCTAACACCCTATAGACCATTTCCTTATGGCAGAATGAACAGATAAGAACTGCTGCTGGACTTCACATACAGTAGCTTATGCCCCACTGACATCTTGACCCCGTTATAGTGATACTCAGCAGTGTATTTTTCCTGTAGTCTTTAGAAATGTAAAAGGTTAAATGTGAAGTGCTGCATCGTCTTTTACAGACCGACCTCGTCTCCACCATCGGAGAGAGTGTGGCTTTGGGAGCAGCTGGAATCATCATGTGGGGCGAAGCAGCGTATGCAAGCAGCAAAGTAAGCATTAATCACTCGGACACAACGTACAAGTTTGTCCATGAACATTATCATCTGGTAGGTTTTGACCTGCTGCTCTTGTCTGTCATGTGTGCAGTCATTTGATAACTAACAGTTACTCCTCAGGGCTCCAGTTCAAAGTTAGTGGCTTGAGTCACATGGACGTCTTCAGATACACAGGAGATAATTGTTGGAAGTGGCTGTTTTTATTTTCAGTCACATTTAGGCTGCGAGGTGCTCAGATCGTATTGGGCAGTTCTTAAAATCAGCCGTGAACAGTGTTTGTTCCCAGTTATGGAGATCCAGTTTCTGCTGTCTGGTATTTTCAGTTCATATCTTGTTTCACTCAAATGAAAATGAGAGAAAATGGTTTTGGTTGATTTGCATTTGCCTGAATGAACATGAACTATACTTTAGTCTTTATACAGCGGGACTATAGTATGAAACATTTAATTATATTGAACATCCACAGTAAACCACCACACACGCTGTCACAGACACACTTGGAGATACATCTCTTTATTCTACTTTCATAATGCAGTGATTCATTTCAAACAAAATAATGATCCTCATCTTTTTATATGATAATAGAAATTTTGCATTCATCTTGTTTAGGGTGTATCAGTAATAAATAGAATATATATACAGCATATTATAGACATCCTTTCTTATGGATGTGATTCCAGTGAAAACACATTGTGTTTTTCCTACTTTTGTCTTTTATTTTGGATTAATCAACACTTCCTACACTGGATGTGAACGTGGTGCCTTGTAAATGAAATGTGTTATTTAGGTTTGGTGTTGAAGACCACACTTATTGTGAGTCTTGACCTCGGCAAGTGAAGACCGTGTATTTATTTATTTTTCTCTCCAGAGAAGCTGCTCCGACTTGGATGAGTATCTGCGAGGTCCGCTGAGTCAATACCTCCTCAACGTCTCCACGGCAGCAGAGCTATGCAGCCAGACCTTGTGTGCTTCTCACGGCCGCTGTCTGCGCAAAAATCCAGACAGCGATGTTTACTTGCATCTGAACCCCCTCAATCACAGTATCGTCGAGCAGAGCGGCAAGCCGACCGTCACCGGTGAGCTTGGCGAGGCAGAGAAGGCGAGATTTCAGACGGGGTTTCAGTGCCAGTGCTACAGCGGCTATCAGGGAGAGGGCTGCGATCAGACAGACCCTCTACACCAAAGAGGGACGGCATCTCAAAGTCTGGCATCAGCACTGCATTGTGTGATCTTACTGATTATCTCTCTGCTCCTCTGTTAATACACCATCAATGTCTAAAATACAAGAGCACACCAGCTGACAAGTTGGGAATCTTAAGGAGTGAGGAGTGTCATTTTTCTTCTTTTAATGGCTGTAAAATATGGATGACACAAAGTGAAATTTTGTAAAAAGAAAAAGAAAACACTGTGGAAATTGCAAAGTTATATTTGTTTAGAACTTTTAATCTTTTTTTTAAACAACGGAGGGCTCGCTGGAAATGACCTTGTTTACATTTTGCTCTCAGTTTCCTCTCAGTCACTGTTTCCCAAAGTGTCAAATTCCATGTTTCTCATAGACAGAGGGGAATGCGATGAATGAGTTGATGTATGTCAGTAGCCGCGTGGTGAAAGTGGAATTGATGCACTTAAATCTGGTAAATAGCACAATATATTTCAAGTGCCTGATCTTTTTTCAACATGACCTCACTCAGAGGATGTTTTCATGGAGGCAATTACAGTGTTACTATTTATTTGAATGTATTTTTTGGTGTTTTATATGATATTTCCTTATTTTTATGTCCAAAACATGACTACTAGTTTTCTCTACATCACATAACTCTTTTCTGTATTTCAGCAGCTATTTTACATCAGAAGCACAAACAATATAAAATTTCATGACAATGAAATGACATGACTGCCTCTCTCTTTATGCTGTTTTCTCAAATTTGACTTTTGTCTAAATAAATAAACGTCATTATTGAAGTACTTTCATTTCTTTTCAGATTTGCAGAACATAATAAAGAGGGGATGGATCCCAAAGTAAATGTTTTTCAGATAGTACAGGTATGGTTTTACTGTTGGCAGTCAATAAAAGTTCAGCTTCCGGGGGGAGAAACATGTCATCATTGGCCACTAAGGGGAGTCAGAGCCAGCTAGTCCTCAGGGAGGGACGCATTTTGCAGGCTGCTGCCTTCATACCCCCTCCCCATGTAATTGTAGGGTGCCGTTAAGCCAAGAGTTATTTTTACTGCTTTTAAGAGTTGAGCAAGGCATACATTTAAAATTGGAGGAGGAAGAGCTCATTATGGCTCACTTGACAGCCATTTGAAGTCGAGCTATATTACCTCAACAGCTCAAGTCTCAGTAAACTATCTTCAATTCATTCACTCATATTCACATTTTTTTATTGATACAAACTGAAAACAGAATGATGGGATGAGTTTTAACTTGCCTGTGACTTTAAATCTGTCCCACCATAACATGATCTGCATGTCTCTTATGATAGGTTGTTAACAGAGCCTGTGAGCACTTCTGATTGGTTGTTAGAAAACCTTTGCACACTTATGATTGGTTGTCAGAAATCCCCAGAGCACACATCGGTTTTTGTTCCCCTTTTTCATACATTGTGTCATTCAGATCATGAGACTGCAGATTACACTTCCCTGCACGCCCAGACCTCAAAGTACAAACCCAAATCTTTATCCAGTTGTTAGATAGGTAAGTTACTGTTTGTGATGTGTTGAGATGTTGAGACTCCAGTTGCCTGAAAACTTAAACAAACACTTTGTTTGAAGAAAGCAATTTTGCAATATCCTCTCACAGTCCAGTGATATTAGCAGTGCTGTCTTTTCTTTCTTCGCAGGGATGAGTTCCTTTCCTCCTGAAGTGCTGCTCTTCTTTAGACTGATCAGCCTTGTTTCAGGGCTGCAGTTTGCACCATCGTCTCTTTCCCAGGTGCCTTTCCTCACAGTGTGGAACGCCCCCACTGCCAGCTGTCTCTCTCAATATGGCGTGGACCTCGACTTGGGCACATTCAGCATTGTCCAGAACCAGAACCAAACCTTTATGGGGGAAAACATAACGATCTTTTACGCTGAAAAGCTCGGCCTGTATCCAAGGTACGTCGGCCGAGCGGAGGCTGTCAATGGTGGGGTGCCGCAGAACGCCAGTCTTGATGAACACCTCAGAGTTGCCTCTGAAGATATCCGCACCTGTATCCCTGATAGGGTTTTTCAGGGCCTGGCTGTGGTGGACTGGGAGAGCTGGAGGCCTGTATGGGAGAGAAACTGGGACAGTAAGCAGGTGTACTGGGAGGGGTCAAGAGCTCTGGTGAGGTCCAGGCATCCAGACTGGACCCCTGCGCAGGTAGACGCTGCAGCACGGGTGGAGTTTGAGGAAGCTGGGAGGAAGTTCATGGAGGAAACGCTGAAACTGGGACAACAGGAAAGACCAAATGGGCTGTGGGGTTATTATGGTTTCCCCAACTGCTACAACTACTACAGCGACAAAAACACAAACTACACAGGAGAGTGTCCAGCTGTGGAGGTGAAGAGGAACGACGAGCTGTCCTGGTTGTGGAACGTCTCCTCTGCTCTGTATCCTGACATCTACATCAGCCTCAACCTGCGAGACCTTGACAGAGAAGTGCTCCTCTACACTCACCACCGCATCCTGGAGGCCATGAGAGCAGGAGCTCAGCAGACTCCATCAACACCGCCCGTGTTCCCGTACGCTCGCATCGTCTACACGTACACGTTAGATTTCCTCTCTCAGGCAAGTAGCAGATCTCCATGCACCTTTGGGTGATGACTTGGTCTGAGTATGCTTCTTACCTCCTTATTTTTGTCCTCCTGCAGGAGCACCTGGTCTACACCATTGGAGAGAGTGCTGCACTGGGATCTGCAGGGGTGGTGCTCTGGGGCGACCATGCCTTCTCCAAATCTAAGGTACAGTAACTGACATGTTACCATGGTCACATGGATTGGCTGACTGTCAACGTGATCTGATCTTCACTTTTTGGTTCTAATACTGAAACCATGCACACACTATGTTTCTGTTCTATAAGTGTTGTGTTTCTCTTTTAAATCTCTTTATTGATTGAAGAGTATTTTGTAAAAACTGTTGGTGGTGTTGTTATGTTTACTTAGTGTCCCTGGTGATTTATAAGTCACATGAGGAAACCGGAAGCAACCTCAGACACCATGCTGATGAAGGAAAGATAGCCAAAAAGACGTAACATACTAACAACTATTCTTTATGTGTACTGGAGATGAGCTGTGCAACATGTTTTAATCTCGATGAACTTGACGAGTTGAAGCTCACACTGGTCTGCACCTTGCTGTGTGTGCGTTCTTAAAGTTAGACCATTTAAAAGAGGAGTTTGAGAACAGAAACTTGATCCCTTCAGTGAACTTAAGTGTACCAGTATGTTTTGGAGATTTACCTCCTTCATCAGCTGTTTTTTTTTTTTTTAAACTGTTTCTTTGGAACTTCTTAAATTGTGTTGTTACTTTCCTGTTCTGCACTATTCTGTATCTATTTTGTTGTCAGTAAATCCCATGAAAAGAGCAAAACCTCAATACTTTCTACACAGCCCCAAGCCCATTTGATCCTACTGAGTACATTCACCTTTAAACACACATTACAAATATATAGTTTCATTTTATTTTAAAAGGCTAAATTATTTCCTAGAACATGCTGTGATGTAAGTCACTTATTTTTCCATAATGGAATCAGCTGTTGTTGTCGACCAAATGACTAATCCCCAATGTTACACTGAGTATTGGCCCATATTTCGGTGTAAAGTTGTGTAAATGCTTTATTGGTCATTCTTTGGAGCATCTTTCCATGTTTTAGGCCACTTGTGACGCCGTCAAATCCTACATCGACGAGACTCTGGGTTCTTACCTGGTGAACGTGACGTCAGCGGCCGCTCTTTGCAGCCAGACCTTGTGCTCCGCTCAGGGAAGATGCCAGAGGAGGAACCCGGACTCAAGGGCTTACCTCCACCTCGACGCTGCCACGTGGAAAGTGGTGTCTGAGAAGAGACCAGAGGGGGGGCAGAACTACAGGGTTTTAGGAGAGATGGGAACACGTGAGGTGACGCTCATGAAGTCTAAGTTTCAGTGCAAGTGTTTCCCCGGGTGGGAAGGTGAGAGCTGCTCCAAACCGATTCAGGTATAAAATACTTTACTTGAGAGAGGTAATCCAATGATAGTATTGGTTTAATAAATAGCAGTAAAGTTTGTAAAAAGTGTGAAAATGAACCACTCCAGAGGCAGACTGGCCCAGAGGTAGTTATCTGCACAAGTGCATGTGGTCTCCTGTGAATGGAAATGTCCAAATTTTTGACCTATGTGTTAACTTAATTAATTACTTTTGTAGTTTTCCTTAATTTATATGGGAGATAATGCTGCATTTTCTTTAATAAATCCCCAAGTAACAGTGTTTACATTCTAATTATATGTTACAATAAATGAGGAATCTGTTGTTAATGTCATAAAATGTGTCAAATCGTTTTACCATTTGAGTTCCAGAAATCAGCCTAAAAACTGGCTGTGAGAATACACTCTCTTAAAGTCACCCTCCACTCAACAATGTGTTTTGCTTGTTGTTACTCCACTCGGATGTTGGCAGAGTTTATCTGTGCTCACCTTACATCTGAGTTTCACGCTTGTACGTACACAACTGTCTTTGTGACATCACAGCTAGTTTGGAGACTAATCAAGTCAATTTTATTCATATAGCCCAATATCACAAAAATGTATCAAGGGGCTTTACAAACTGTACATCATATGAGGACTGTCTGAGACCCTTGATTCGGATAAGGAATAAACAACGTTTAAACGGGGAAAACACAGAAGAGCAGTGGTGGAAAGTAGCTAAATACATTTACTCAGGACATGTACTTATTGAATATTGTTTTTACTCCACTACATTTATTTGACAGTTAAAGTTAACAGTCACTTTACAGATTAGTTTTTTCCATACAAAACATATAGTTATGTTTTTTAACATACAATTATGATTTATTGCTAGAGATGAAACTACCCAGTAGTATATGAAGTAGTTAAAAGTGGCTCCACGTTCGACTTAACACATAACATTTACAACTTACAAATGTCTACATTTATATAATAATCCAATAAAAGAAAATGTTATTGGAAACAAACTCTATTAAGAGACAATTCTGCATAATAAGTACTTTTTCTTTTGATAATTTAAGTACATTTGGCTGATAATACTATGTAATTTTGAATGCAGGACACTATGTAATGAAGTATTTTTATGATGTGGTATTGGTGCTTTTACTAAGGTAAAGGATGTGAATACTTCCACCTCTGCCTGGAGGGGATCAATTGAAATAACATTATGTTAGTTTAGTGGACACCACTCGCCCATGATTTACAAGCTGGGGCTTTCATTTCATTTCATTTGTGAGAAGGTTTACGACCAGCAGGTGGCGTTGTGGGACAGCTAACTTGAAGAACGGCATGAGACGTCAAGGTCAGAGCTGTAGGTGTTAGTGACCACAAGAAGACTCAAAAAGAGGAAAAAGCGTATTTGATTTGTACGTGAGATTCTGATAACTTTATACTCCAACTCTGCAGCAGCTGGAGTGTCCAAGATGAATTAAACCCTCTGGAACACAAAACCACAGACAGGATAAGGTGACCTTGATTGATTTATGAGTGGCCTGTACAATGTTCTCTGCCCCCCCCCCCTGAGGATCTGCAGACCCGAAGAGCAGAGTCCCACAAGTCCCCGCTGTTTCCTACTTCCGGCTGCCTTTATCATTACCAGCTGGATTGTGAGGAAATGAGGAGGAGATAGACGTTTTCTTTTGTAGAGACATATCTACAGCCTGTGTGCTTTTTTAAAAAATACATCCGGTCTTTGGAGTGGATTGTGCCGCTTCTTGAACCAAACAAACTGCTCAATTGGAGGACAAAATTTAAACACTGTATTTACCTGTAGTTACTTGATAATGGCAGGAAAAAACATAAGGCTCTCGTATTGATTGACATTCAGTGCTGCTTGTCAGGCTTCTCATTATTATTATTTTCTTCACCTCTGTCCAAATACAGAGAGGAAATTATAATAATGCTGTGTCATATTTAATAGGCTTCAGTTTATTAAAGATTATTTTGTTTACAATATCAAAATAAACATACAAAATGCAACGTTATAGTTTAACTTTTCTGCCTGTGTTTGCAAATTTAGAAGATGAACATTCAAAAGAAAAACGTGCACGTTTTTACAGCAGTGTGAAACCTCAAATGCAAAATTATCTGATAAAACACTGAATTTCACACATTACGAGCAGCCTTCTTAAATAAACTATATCACAAACTTGAAAACTTTCAATGTCACAACTGACTGTGTGAACAGAAGCCATTCTGATCTGTTTATCTGGTTTGAGTGGACCTCTCTTTTTCTTCCTCTGTCAGGTCTGGCAGGCCCTCTTATTTCTCTATCCTCTCATCTCTGCATTTCTTCATTTTGGCGTCTCGCTCTGTCACCCCTCCATGGTCACGTCTCCCCTTTCCCTGCTGCTCGGTCTAGAGATCGTCTCGCTTGCTCTTGGTTTAATAACTGTTTTGTCACGCTCTGTGTCTTTGTCCTTCAGAGGAGTCGACTCTCTGATCAGGGTTCTTAAAGATCTGATGCACGTTTGTTTACATGATTTATGTGCGTACATGTCACCAAAGTCGTGGTGGTGTGCATGGATCAGGCTGAGAATACTCCCCCTTGAAAGTTTGGCTTAAAGTAATAATTCGACATTTTGGGAAATGTACTTGTTTGCTTTCTTGCCGAGAGTTAGATACGAAGATCGGTATCACTCTCATATCTATATACGCTAAATATGAAGCTCCAACCAGTAGGTGGTTAGCTTAGCTTAGCACAAAGACTGGAATCAAGGGGAAACTGCTATCCTGACTCTGTCCAAAGGTAAAAAAAAAAAAATAGTTGTGTGACGTTGTTGTTGAGCCACAAAGTCCACAGAGGGAGGAGGTTGAGGGGGTTGGACTTTGCTTTGGGAGATCGCTGTTCGTTTCCTGGTTATTATTGTAACCATGACAACGGAGGTCCCTTAACCTTAAATAAGTAGTTATTTTAACCCAAACAAAAACTTCCCCTAACCCTAATCAAGTGGTTTTTGTTCCTGAACCTAGCCAAACCTAGTTTAGAAAATTGTTTTATTTTTTAAACCACGATGTCACCCTGTCGAAAGTGGCATTGGATTAGAAAATGCTTATATGTGTTGTTCTGGAGGTCATTAATCAACGACATATACTGATATCGTCATTTAATTTGGAGGACAAAGTGTAAAAGTGACAAGTTGTGGTTTTACATGGGGTTATGTGCTGGACTATTTCTTGATCAGGAGCAGTGACTTCTCTGAGTCTCTGCTAGTTTTTGTAGAGATTAAACAAACCTTTAGAAAGAGCCTTGTTAGCGGTTCTCAGTCTTTGTCCCAAACTGATAAAAACAAGGAACATTCAGCTCTTTATCCTAATAAGTAAGAAAAGCAGCTCCACATGATCATTTATATGCTTTTGGCAAACAGTAAACAACACCTTTTGAATGAGCTGGAACTATATGCCTTTATGTCACACTAAAAGCAACTGATTGTAAGTGAGTGGGCTGTACAAACTGAGGGAAAGGGGCCCTTGAATCACCTTTTTATCACATCTCCATGTAAGTAAATGAAATTCGAGCAGGGAATCGTTGACATGAAATGAAAAGGGAAAAAAAGAAAAGGTGTAGTGTGAGAGAGGTCGCAGCGTCCTATTTCTTAAGAGATGGAGCTCTGATATCGCTGCACTTAGAGGCCGTTTGTCGACTGGCAGCATCGTAGCCATTGGCAACCAGACCACATCTCGCAGTAGTGCGTCGCATGGCTGGATGCTGACAAGCTGACGGTGATCAGTGTATTTGCACATAAATCAGAGTAGAGACAAAGATTGTGGGGAAGATTGTGCAGCAAAACTGATCATCGTGTGTCTTTTGTCTTTTTATTGTGTGTGAAGTGTAATGTGTGTGTGTGTGTGTTTTTGCTGTTGAGGATTTGCTTTCTCTGCTGAATGCCTCCTGATGAGAGGTGACCTGACAGACTGTCCCATGTGACTTATCCTGCAACGGGCTGCACTGTGTTCAACCCCAGCCCCCCTCCCCAACCATCCACCGCCCTGCAGGACCCCATCAGAGCTCAGAGAATACCATTTAAGAGCAAAAAGAAAACTCACATTCACACACTTACTATACAAAGGTGGCTCCTGCCAAAGTCACACAATACCTGTGTGTGTGTGTTCGCCCGGGAGCCATTCAGGTGGAAAATTACACTGCCCAATCAATCGCTAATAGAAAGTCTTTCCTCTGGTGGCAGCCAATCAAAAGCTCACAATGTGCCTTCTTCTTGAAACAACAGCCAATCAGTCGCTCACAATGCTTGTCGTTGTCATGTTGATCCTGATGAAATGTAATTATTCTCTGTTTTCATGGACACATATTGATGACATTGGGCAGTGATGGATGATGAGAATGAATAAATGCAAAGCTAATAATAAAATAACTAAGGAAATGGAAAGAGAATATTTTTTTTCTTCCAACCCTCAATGCCCTTTCAGCTTGTAATTAATTCAAATATGATTTTTTTTTTTCCTGCAAGCATATAATCCATTTCAGCATTTTTCTCATTCATTTTATAGGATTTGATCTTGACTCATTTGAATAAACATTTTGCTCCATATTAGTCTGGGTAATGAAGTGGATCTCAGAAGGAAAATGCTTTTGTTATGAGAGTGGAGACTGCTGTGGCACTGAGGAGAGTCACACTGGTCACCTCAGCAGGGAAATTGCTGATTGGATACCAGATTCAATCTAATGCAGAATACCAATAATGATTTGTCGTTTTTTTTGTCAAGAGTGATGAGCAGGGTGTTTTTGGAGATGGGAAGCACCATAGATCCCAGTCTCCATGTTGGATTAAAGTCACCACCATCAACAACAGAGTTTGTCTTGTGGTTGTTGATGATACTTTTACTTTACTAGCATAGCATATAGGCAGTTTAATAAATTGTTTACAACACATTATAATGTAGTTTAGTAGTGTAGTGTAAGCAGACTTAAGTGTTTATTAATGCATTTGTCAACAACTATAACTCCTCCTGTGGACACCCATAACTGGAGGCTGGTGTATAAACAGATAATGAATGACTATACATTTATTTGGGATGAACTGGATTTTCATTGTTTGTCAGCATCATTTAGGCCTGCACAGGTAAAGGTATTAATAATGGTAATATAACCAAACCCTGACAAATGTTTCCAGAGTCATGACAAAAAAAGTCAGAGAGAAAACTGATGTTTATATCATGTCTTTGTGTGAGATTAAACTTGAAAGAGCTCAGATGAAGCTGAAAAAAGAGCAAACTTACTTTTCTTGACACCATAATCTTTTTTTTTTTAATTCATAAGTAATTGACTTCTTATCATCTTTCTGGTTTTACCTTTGAAAACTCACTTCCTACATTTTCATGTCTTAAAGAGAGCAAGAAATAAAGTTGTCTTCATACTACTACTGCTACTTTATACTATTATATGTATGAATAAGGTCGCAACAGGCATCCCCTGCTTCTGGAAAGCGCGCTGGTCTCTGATGATCCCGGTTCAAACGTCGGAACCTAAAATACACAAAGGCGGAATGTGATTTAATGGGATTCATGACTCCTATTTCACTATCTTAATCGACTGCGTGTTCCTCCTGTTTTGATTTACCCACTTTCACGATAAACAACTTGAGTCTGGAGCCCACAAACACCGAGGAAGCACACGCGCGCAAAAGCACGCACTTATAATTCAAGACTAGTCCGCAGGAATCAGAGATTGCTGGGTCTCAACACAAATGTCATGGTGAGTCGTAACCTTTACTGGCGCACGTTATCTGCTCTGATAGCTTGGCCGGGGCCCGGGACGAGGACCAACGCGATGCGATTGGATTTGAAAGGTCCCCATCCAAGCGATGCCCACCGGCTATCTTGCCTCCACAGTTCAGCAACACCAGCACAATACGGCACGTCGCAAAAGTTTCAAGGATCTGATCTGTCCCGCTGGATCTGCATCTCCCTGCCCCCAATTAATCAGCTGTGGCTCGAGAATAGGAGCCGGGCCGCTCTGTGTTGGAGAGGATGTGAGATGTGAAGCAACACGACGCAGAATGGGACTAATGAAACAAACAAAAAAAGTGACACGTCCGAGCTGCTCTTTCTTTATTGAAGCCTTTACATGGTAGGAGAGTAGGATGGGAGAAGCTGCATGTGGGTGGAAAAGACGGATGATGTGGTAGGCGGTGTTGGAGGCAGATGTGTTTGCGGAAGTGCTGACATGTGTATCTGTCACTACCGGTCATGAGTTATGAAACTGACAATGCCAGCTCCTTGCTTAAACCACAGAGATCAGAGGATGTCCTTGATGTCAGCTTGGATAGACAAATGGAGATATGCGTTACATAAACCATGCTACTTTAAAAAAAAACAAGGCAGCTGCAGGGATGCTTTTTCTTCCATCTTCATTTTCACATTGATAATTAGTCAGGTAGACTAAAGTAAGGATTCATAATAATTCATTCAGTAATTCATTTATATTCATGTTCTGTTATCACTGTGACCTACTTTCAACTTTAACTTTATTGTCCTCAAGGGGGGGATTTGTCTTGCAGCCAGGTGAGATACAGAACACATAGAGACTTGAACATAAAACACAATTAAACATATAATAATAACAGTAATAAGACAAAGTTTCATGGCAATCCATCCTGCAGTCGTTGAGATATTCCAGCCACGTCACGCCATAGCATGGCTAAAAAGACACACACAAAGCAATGTACATCAAGCGATGACATAACATAAAACCTGGAGTACATCCAGCTGACTCATGAACAGCTAACAGTTTGATGACTGGAGAGATGAAAGTCTTTCTCACCCTGTTAGACCCTTTGATACTTTACGTCCAGTGGAAAGAGGCTCTAACTGTCTACAGAGGATGGAGAAGATGCTTTAAAATGACCTCCAGCCTTTGAAAGTCCTCTCTTACTGAATATGTGAGACAGATCTCACACTGAAGACCCTTTTCTTGAACTATTTCTGAGCACTTTCAACTTTTAGTGACGCTGGGTTTTATTTTACCCAACGACTCCTGGAAAGTCAAGACTTATAGAGTAAGCCACAGCTGAGCTGTTTGTGAGGATGTCCCATTTAAATTTGCTTTGGATTTTCCTTTATTTTATAAGTCTGAAAGCTTCTTTATTAAGACAAGATGATCATCTCTTGGAGAGCTGAATAGGAGAACGGTTGTCAAGGAGTATTCAAATGGAAATAATCAGGATGCCATATTTAAATGTTTACAGTAGCCATATGCGTTCAAATCAGCTGCTTTTTTTTACTTCTATTGAACCGTTTTTTTCTTTTACTTTGGTATCATTTAAGTGAAGTAACATTATTTGTACATAGGTAGGATATTCTATTCAATCTCTGGCACAAGTGCTCACAGTATGGGACGCATGAGGATCCAGGCTAGCTTTTATGATCACAGCAGGGGGCAGTAGTGAATAGAGGTTCTACTGAGAGACACAGTGACTAGGTCTACACCAAAGTGCCTCTTTTCTTTCAGTATTTCTGTGCAAGTTCACAAGCCTGTATTTTCTTTTCCAGTGAATGCTGTGTCTTCTATAGGGCTACAATTGGAGTGGGCTTATATACCATAAATATATGGTATATTTACCATATATAAAATACAAACAGGTGTGAGGCTGTGGTAGCCAGAATTTCACATTCAAGAACCGATGGCCAAGAATTGAAGAACATGAACTTTATCTTTTCATCATTATTCATCTATCCTAACATACTTGTTCAAAGAGATATTAACTGCAGGAATCTTCCACCACAGAAATGTATGAAATGTCAATTTTGAAAAACTATTCTTTTCAAACAGTTTGCCTCTACATGTCTTGTGAGTTCCACGCTTATTTTTGGTGAATTATTCTGAGGATGAGGATTATAACATCAGGTGGTCTCTCTGCTGTGTTTCATGGTCTTCTACCCCCCCAGTTTGCTTGAATTGTAGCTTTCAGTGCTTCAGTGGAGCAGCGTGGCTCCGCAGGGTGACATTCGCTCAGCACGCTGTTGTTCTTGGGCGTTACTAAACGGTGGCTCCCGGGTTGCTCAGCCACCGTCCAAATCCTCCATTTCTGCACCTGTTTCCAAGACAACTGACATTTAAAGGGGCGGCTCTGGTTATTGACTGTTTGCCCTTGACCAGCACTCTGCTTGCACTTGAAAACTGTTTGGTTCAACCTGTGACTGTTTCATTATTTTCCACCAAGGCTTTCTACAAACTCACTGCCCCTTCATGGTAGCTGGTGGCGGATGTTGTAGAAGAACAAACTGCATGTGAACTTTTTTGGTGATGCAACAGAGTGGAAGAATTGAACAGATTTTGCCTTGCTTTTTGTGCATTTTAATTCAGGAAAATTCAGGAAGATTTCCACTGAGGATGGATTGGAGTCATACTTTATGCTTAATGTGGGAAATCAGCCTAAATGGGGCAAGCCGGCCGCCGTAGATTCAGTTGAGTAACTGGATAACAGGTTTATGTAGACACTGGCACCCTACAGTGTGACCACCACGCCACCAAATTAAAATGAAACCACCTAAGGTATACAGAGAATTTTCCTCCCCTCCTCCTCCTCCTCTTCTGATATTCTCCGGTGTAGTCCTCCCTCAATGCTCCTTTATGTTATCAACACAGAGCCTGATGTTTAAATCTGGCAACCCATCGCCTGTTTCCTACTGGTGATTATGGTGAAATGATTCACTAACAGGTGAAATCAGTCAAGCAAAAATAATGGGATTTTTCACCTAAGAATAGCAGCACAGGTTTTTTTGTCTGATATTTTGGCACATAAATGACAGAGAAGCTAGAAAACAAGATGCTCTTATGCTGTAAAAATCAACTTCAGGAGTCATGCAGGCGGCATTATGGCGCAGTGGTTAGCACTGTCGCATGGAAGGTAGAGCAGGGTAGAGCGTGTTGGGGGTTTGACACATCATGTTGAAGAGTCCTTGAGCAAGACACTGAACCCAAAGTTCCTCCCGATGGAGGCCAGCACCTTGCATGGCAGCTCGGTCGCCATCGGTGTGTGAATGTGTCGGTGAATGAGACTTAGCTGTAAAGCGCTTTGGGAACTGTGAAGGTTGAAAAGTGTTGGAAAGCCAAATAAGTGAAACCATTTCATTTAGTCTATACAGGGAATAGGCAGGACAGAAATGAGTAAATTTGTAATTCCATTACCTTCAGGTATATATTATTGCACATCTATAAGACTGCTGGACTCACAAGAGACAGATTTTATAAAAAATGGTCAAAATGGAAGCAGCATAGGCCAAGATTTCCTGATTTTCAAGCTGGATTTATACTTGTTCACCACCAGATTTCCCCCATTGATAGATGTACCTCAACACCAGCCGTCTGTATTGTTCATGATGAGGCCGTATTGTGCCTTGTCTTGTTACTGAATAGGAAACTACTGCCATGCAGCAGAGAGAGGTGATCACAGCAAGAAGAAGGTTTGAAGTGGAAATGTCTTTGATAGATATGCGTGAGAGACAGTGAGCTTCAACTTGCTTGATGTTACCTTTGCCATCAACAACCTCCACTGACAGCTGGAACTTGTAGGAGAAAACTCAAGCACAAGGTATCTCCATAGCGGCTGTATCCCTGAAGTGCATTAGATTTTCAGGAGACGCACATCAGCTATGTTGTAGCTGTAACTCCTTAACGTGGAAATATGAATCCGGTTTTAGTCTCTATTGTAGGTCAGGTCACATTAGCCTTCTTTCCTAAAAAACTGCCCGAAAAAAGATGTGATATCTCAGTTTTGATGTGGGTAATAAATAAATAATTTACATAGAAAATGTAAACATTGTACGAGAGTGATGCTGCAGTTGATAGTCTGGTAGTATAATATTGTACTAAACAGGAAATGGTACACTAGAATAATGACTTTTACATTTCCAGACACAATCACATTCGACTTGTCCAGTGTGAATCTGAAGGGGACAGACGACCAAGGGTGAACTGTAGTTTGTGAGTCTGCTGGAGCAACAGAAAGAACAAGCTTCAGTTGAAATGAGTGAGAGACAAAGCTAATATCCACAAAGATAGGTGCCAGTGTAATGACAGACATCTCCATTTTTATTACTTTGACTAGGAAATGTTGTTCTCCTTTCTTGTGTAGTGCTCATGTACTGCAGTAAGATTTCAGGTCCGTCACTTTTGTGTCTTACAAAGTTGTTTACCCCCATTACTCACAGTGGTGTTGTGTCTTTAAAAATGAGCACTGTAATCTGACTCAATGTTTTTTTTTCACAATGATAAACTCTAAAAATGACAATTGTAATGTGTTAAATAAAATAATGTATTTACATAATACAATTATTATGTAAATACATAAATCTATGATTGCAATTGAACTGATGTGGGTAAGATTATATTCCTCTTCAATGCTACGCTGATGACACACACCTTTATTTACATGTGAAGCTGGCTATAAAGCAAGAGAAACATCTACAAATAATTTATTAAATTTTCTGACTTTGACTGTGTGATACAATTTTATTGGTCCAGTCTGGATTCTACTTAGCATGTATTTTTAACTAGAATTTATAATTTCATAATTTCCATTATTCTATTAAGCAAATCAAATGCAGTGGCTATACTTGTAACAAGAACAAAGAGAAGAGACCATTTCTTTTTAATTTTAGTTCTTTCCATAGGGGCAACTTGGCTTTAAAAATATCATCAACTAGATTGGACAGATACAGTTTGGGTTGAACCCAATTCATTTTCTGAACTTTTAATTTCCTGTGAAATGCCTGCAGGTAAAAGTATTTTTAGAGCTTTAAAACTCAGCATTAATTCAAACTTTGATCAGATGATTCAGAGTTATATTTACTTGCTATTAGTTCATTAACCCTGTAGATTATTCCATCATGCTTTACAGTGAAATATCTTAGAGAAAATGACAACATACTGAATGAAAGACTTGTTCATACGAAATGACTGCCATTTGTGCAAACTCATGGTTTTCAGAAATGGGAACAGCTCTCTCAACAGATTCATTCTGTTTCGGTTCACAGTCGGGGCATCAGACAGCACAATGCTGTATGCCTCTCACTGTAACACACCCAAAATAAACAGAAAGCGCCAATTTACTGACTCATCTCTTAGCTGTTACAACACTCATTTACAAATTTGCAATTACAGAAAGCAAAAGTTAATTAGACTGAAGACTTACAGCTGTATAAAAATTTGTCCCAGAGATGTCGCAAAGAGACATTATTGATTTAGCCAGTTAATTCTGTTTAAAGCCACATCCGTGAATTGTTGAGTTTAGTGGATGTTTTGTGAGTTGCTCCAACTAATGAGGCAGTTACAATGTTAAAACTCGGAGTAGAGATCAAACCAACAAATGAAGATGACAGAACTAGATAATATAAGCTGCTTTGCTGCATCTATTTACATTTTCATTGCTATGTGGTAAGTTTCATGTCAGAGGGATTTATCCATTCACGACACTCCTTACAAAATGTCATGTGCTGTTACAATGCTCAAATCTCCTTGTGATGCCATGTGACGTGCCTGTTAAGGTCATGCATACAACATATTGTCATGTAGAAAAAGGCCCATGTGAAGTTAAGAAAAGACAGATGAAAGGCAGGCGGAGAGATACAAGACGGACTAATGGGCCAAAAGAAAGGACGCTTGATGCATATTCAGTCCAACATACATCCCCTAACAAGTGCTTTCAAGGTCACCAGGATGAAAAAGCAAAAACCATAATCCTGAAGTCCCACTTTTTCCTCTCCCTGACTAACACCACCCTCCCTCCTCATCTCTTTGTTTTTTTCCCCCTCTTTCTCTTTCTGTCTCTTTCACTCTCCTCTCCCTGTGTCGTCTCCGTGATCGGGTGGCAGACAGCGTGTAAGTGCTCTAACCCAGAGAAGTCTCCAGGAGCTCTTGTGATTGGCTGTGCTCTGTAGCACAGTTCACAATCGATTAAGGCACGGTGAGCTCCCGTTAACAGCTTTTCTCTGCTGCTCCTGTGGCTTTGATACTGTCACACAGACTCCAACTTCGCCCTTAACCCTTCAACCACTGTCCTCTCTCTTTCTCTTTGTCTCTTTCACTCTCTCTCTTTACACTTTTCCTTTCATTTTCAAAGCCCCAGACTCCCTCACCCTATTGCATCTCAAAGACATTTCTTACAACTCTCACTCCGCGCTTGTGCCACTCTGTCTGTCTCTCTCTTTTTTCTTCTTCTCGGAGTTCTTACTCTTAAGTCACTTAGAGCCTCTTCTCCTCTCGCTCACCTTGTGCTGTCATTTTCAGTCAGTTTTCTGTCCTCTGGGAGAAAGAGCAAAAGATGGAAAGAAGCAGAGATAAAAGAGAGAGATCTTCTTCATAGCAATCATGCAATAAGTTGCCAAACGGATGATGTCTTGCATAATATTGGATTACTGAAGCCTTCATACAGTAGGTGTGCCTGTTTGTCTGTATGCAGGGGTGTCGTAGTCGGGGAATAGTTAGCTAACAACTCACGGTTCCACAGCCCGGTATGAGTTATGTTCATATTGGACGATTCTGCACCTTACAATTTAAGTCCAGTCCACATTTGCAGTGTTAGTACAGGAAGTAATGAGCTTGCAAGGCAGAAAATAAGGGTGTGGTGGATGAGAGTGTAGTGCGTCTGATTTTCATGCAAGAAACCGGAGTTTGCGTTTTTATGAACTGTAACCACAATCTTCCCCAAAACTTAACCATAATGTGAATCATATAGGTTTTTCATTCAATGTAATTTTTTTTTTGTCTGCTGATAGGCGTGGCCCTTATTCTGCATATTCAGTTGTGTTTTATTATGAAATACTGTGACTATTTCTCTTTACAGAGGCCAGGGAGTAAAATTCCCTTTTTTATAGCTTTGTCTACTACCCAGGGCAGAATAACGACCTAAACGGCCACAAAGGAAATAATGTTCTATAATGCTCTCTCACTAAGCAAACCTAAAACTAATTGTACAGTATGTAGAAACAAACTATATGGCCAAAAACATGTGGACACCCCCTCCGATCACATACTTATGTGTTCTTCTGGTCTGGGGCTGTTTTTCATGGTTTGGCCAATTACTTCCAAATAAGGGAGTAGAGGTTTCTAGCACAACGTCACCTACTTCCAAGCTGCATGGAGAAGGGAAAATGTCTGAAGAGGTAAAACCTCAAGCAACACTTGTACTATGTAGAACAACTTTATACTACAAGTGTTGCTGGAGTTTTGACCTCTTCAGACAATAATGTACTTCCAGCATTATGGCAACAGTTTGGGGGAAGGCCCGAAGCAAGGTCCATAAAGAAATGTTTTTGGCGTTGAAGAACCTGACTGGCCCACACATGGCCCTGACCTCAACACCATCCAACACCTTTGGGATCAGTTTTGACAGACTGTTATTGTTATTGTTATTGTTGCATGTTAACACCATAGTTTTGAATTGAGATGTTCAACAATCACATATAGGTGTAATATTCAGGGGTGTGCGTACTTTGGGCCATGTAGAGTTTGCTGAGATTTCAGATTGTTCAACTCACACAGTACCACACTAGTAATATTTACTTACACATGGTCTAAAGAGTCCTTTACCAAATACTCTCAATCACTACAGACGCATGTGTTTAGTTAGTGTCTTTTATTGTGTTTAGTTTATTAGTTAGTGTTTAGTTGTTTAGTTATTTATACATGCATGAAAATGGGTGTATTAACATGGGAAGAGGGCCTACTGAGACTGCATATGCCCAGGGCCCAGGTATTTTTGCAACACTCCTGTCTATATATTTGCACATATTCATGTATATGTGTGTGTGTGTCAGGGAAAACATGCGTAACCCTCATACTGTCTGGACAGTGATGTATCTAGGATATAAAATGTGCTATGGTCAAGAGGCAAAAGACAAGGTGAGGGGCGAGGTGGCGAGCAAGAGTTCATGTTGGAGTTTGATATTTTTTTTACTTTCCTTTAATGTGGGAAAAAGTATTGATTTCAGTGTGTAAAAACAACACAGATGTCTACAGTGTGTTTGAATGTGAGAAAATATCAATTTATCTCAAAGATGATTATATATAATTCCAGGTTTGTGTGAAAAACAGAAGTGGACATTTAAAAAGAGAACCTGAAGATCTGACCTCATCTCTTTCAGGGGTAGTTATACCCCTGTGTTTGGGTGTAATTGTATTTGACAACAAGATAAATATCGTATAACAAAATCACCGCCTTTGCTTTCTTTTTCTCCTTGCCAGCAATTAAACCATTACTCTGTCGCAGCCTTTCTGTTCTACCATGTAATCTCCGCCTCCTCGGGATGAAAGAAAAAAAACGAATCAGTGTGTTTATGTACGAGTCGAAATGCAATTCATACGAAACTGCGACCGAAATGCGCATTTCCAGCTTTTTGTGAGGCTGTTCATGTAGCGAGCTAGCAATGGAAGGCAGCATTGCCTGAAGAAAATTATGTGTTTTTTTCCCCCCATGGTTTTTATTGTCAAAAGGCAGTGAACCATTCTCTCAGAAACACAAAAGATGTGCAGTGAGAGAGGCCAATGGCTCGATCTGCCCAGACAGAGTGTTCTTTTCTTCTCCCTTTTTTCTATTTTCTCTATTGTGGCTCACAGAAAAAGCTTTAAGTGGCATTTAACTCTTCTATTCGCTGCAGAAATTGGCCTACAGCAGCTCAACTCTGCTATTTTCTCTCATATACATGTGAAGATACCTGTATGTTCACATGTTTCTATTCTGTTCTGCTGTAGAATTCTCTTCTATGAGATTCATTTTACATCTGGGGAAGCCATATCTGTGATAAAATATTCAAAACTCAAGGTTCACTTGCTATCTTTTTCTGGAGCTTTTGAACAAATCCCTTGGCCTTCTTCAGTAAATGGACCTGGCTCAGGTGTCATCAGCAGGGGATAGTAACGGCCTGTCCAACAAGTCCAAATAGAACTGTTTTCTGATCTGACGCCACTATTAGGTTTATTCTGTTTTAGACCTTTAAATGACTTGATTAGGGAAAAAGATTGTGGTGTTCTGTTGACCCATTCATCCAGCCCCTCCTCCTCCCTCTGCAGACATTGTGGCTCTATAACAACGTCACACTATCCTCCTCCTACGGCAGTGAGAGGGCCATTTGGCCATTTGCCGAATGACAGACGTTGACATTTTTCTTGGGAGGACAGTCTCTGTATCTGTTCAAAGATGGGTTTTAGCGTTGGATGTGAATGCCCTCCTTGATGTTTCAAGAGTTGAACATTTTTAATCACGTCGAAATGTTTCCTTCAGTTCAGTTTAAAGATTCATATTCAAAGACTATGTCTTTTTTTCTAAGTTATCCCATCACGGTATAGTGCTCTTCAGCACATCAATAAGTGATCACTTCCTGTTCATAATGCCATGATGTTACAGCGCTGAGGTTGACCCACAACACAACTGAGTCTTCAGTTCAGTAGTAACTTACGTTCAGTTAAGTTAAAGGTAGACCTATACAAGCACTGTTTATATAGTTAATAACTCAGCAGCCATTTGCAACAGAGTTATCACATCATGTTTCTGGAACATTTGTGGTCTTTCAGTCAGCTTTTAACCAGCTGAACAGTCACCAGTGAGGTGAGCTCTGATACAAAACGCTGCTGATTCAGTCAGTGACACTGATGATGATTCAGTCAGTTAACTTTGAACATTTGGTGTTAAAAATGTGTTCTCACGAGTACAAAATATTTCTCGGCCTTCCACTGAAGTCACATAATGACACCAGAGCAAGTTCCATTTGCTGAAGATGGTGGTGAGATACTATCAAAAGTTCTGGAAAAAACATGCAGGTGAACCACGAGTGATAATTTATCACAGATACGCGATTGTCTATTGAGAGTGGAAGTTCATTCTTGGCCTCGGAAACAGCAGTTGACAAAGCAATCTCACCACAATGTCCATTTAGAAGCCGTTCAGGGGTCTCATGATCTCATGATCTTCCTCAACAGATGGAGTTGCCCAGTTGCCATGGAAACGTTCAAATGTTAAAATTCCCATTGTTTCTGGACACTGTATGAATGAAAGCTCCAGAACAGCTACTAAATGGACCTTACGGAGAAATTGTTTTGTCTGCTGCTTCCAGAGGTCGAGAATGAACTTCCAATCTCCAATTTTGAAGCCAACGTGGATAGGAAATCCTTAAAAAGCTCGGGAAATTGAAATTTACAATTTCCTGACAACTGGGCAAACTTCACACTGCTGAGGAAGATTATGTGATACGATCGAAAGCCCCCAGAACAGCAACTAAATTGAACTTGTGGTGAGATTCTATTGTATTATATTGCAGCTTGTTTGGTGATGATGGTTGAGTACGTGGTAGTTTATTTTCTTTAAATGTGTATACTATGCGTAAACTATGTTTTTTCACTTTTTATATCAGTTATGTGTCTATATGTCGTCTCATGTGTCTCTGCCTCATTATGTGTGTTGAACACCTTGAATGTATTAAAGAGAAAAGCTGACAGGCTCGATGCCACACTCGATGTCATCATTGCCAAGATTAGAGTATTTTCTTCACTCTCCTGCTGCGTCTCCATGACTTGTATTTAACAGAATTGTCACATGCTTTCCCCAAAAGATGCAGACTTGAGAGGATTAGAGCAAAGCAGCATGTTTGGTGCGTGACAGGTGATGAAGATCTCCGACACAGAATAACGCAGGACAATCAACCTGTCGGCATCTGATGTGTGTCCAAAGCCCTCTGGGTGGTGTAGTTTGTACTGCTCTCTCCATTGGTATCGCCGCTAACTGGTCTTGATGGCAGGTGCCACATGTAATGGAGGGATGAGGATGTCGCGCTCTGGGAGCAGACGTGACCTCCGGGGCCCCCGACTCATCGTGTTTGTTTGGAGATGGATCTTGTTGGGACCTTGCCGGTGTATGGTGTCCCCTGCCTGGCTCCTCTCTCCTCAGAGCTGTAATCACAGCAGACTGCATGTCACAGCGCCCTGCTCTAATTGGCCTGTCACTCTCCGTGCGCTGGAGGGGGGGAGGGGCTGGCCTTTGTGGGGCTGCCATGGCGACTGGGCCATTTAATGAGAACGAGCACGCTGTGACTAATGACATCCCTGAGCCCATCGGATATACTGCAAATGGACAATTTGCTGCATCACTCACACACTTGCAACAATACACAAACATAGAGGCACACACCTCAGCGTGGTCAAACCTCATTGAATAGGAGACAGTTTTTACCATGAATCAATACATGACAAGTGGACCTCAGTATTAATTCTAGGGCTATCATCTATTCTCATACACTTTTAAGCATTAATAGTTTTATCTAATAAGGCTACTGCTAATGTTATGTGGAGATATTAACTACAGCTTAAGATACACATTAACTATTAGGTGGGTCATTGCTCAGGAGACTTTAATGGGGGACGTAAAGCATATCATCCATAATAAGAATATGGATTTGAAGCGAGCCGTGATAACACAGTCGACCATGTTCGCAGGAGAGAGAGAGAAAAGAGACATTTACTCGATCATCTTCCATCTCTTCACCTCATCCCGTTTATTGGTCCATTAGTGACCAAGTGATAGCATGAAACGCGTGGATATCTATCAAGTATATCACTTCCTGAGCTGGACCGCAACCTGCAATCTTTTCTGATTTCTCTGACGGTAACGACGTTCCTAAAGCAACAACCATTCACCAGGTTTAAGGTCATGATGCAGTCAAGTTTACAAGGCTAACACAATTTAGGGACCTGTGTTGGTGGTCTACTGTATTAGAGTTTTTATCTTTATCTTCATATTGAGAATAACAGAGAAACTACACAGTTCACATCTCAACAACAACACAGACAGGAAACACACAAAATATCTACAAAAATGTGAATCTTTAGTGAGAGAATATTCCAGCCAGGAGTCCTGCTCACACCAGTGCTGAATAAAGATCCTTTGCTGGAATTGTTGCAGAGGATACCTTTTTTATGGCTGGGCCCCTGGACCCTTCTGAAAGACTCTTGTCAGTCCACTATGAGGTGAGGGTCACGTGAGTGATGGGGACAGCCGAAGGCTTCAGTTGGTGATTTGTCTGTCACCTTTCTATCTTGTCTCCTCGTAATGTAGAAGAAGGTAATCAGTGAAGGAGCGCATAACACAAATGCCCTGAGGGCCACAACAACAAATGTCACTTTGTTACCAAACGTTTTTAAATAAAAACTCATAAAACAGCAGTCAAACCCACAGCCAGTGTGGATGATAACACTGCACAGCCAGCGGTCAGCCGGTAGTAAACATGCTACCAGATTAGCTTGCTAGCAGTAGAGCTAGCCCGGCTACCTCTATCGGTCAAGTGACCCTCACCTTGCAAATCGTAGCGGCCCATTGAGAGTCTCCCAGGTCCTTCCTCTGGACAAGTGCTGCAGAACAGAGCAGAACAGGAAGAGCTACTGCAGCATGTCACATCTCTCTCAATACCTGCCTCCACTTTGTCATTTTCACTACTTTCTGGTAACTTTTGATGAGTTTGATTGATAATGCATTGCACAATGCATTTTTATCTTACTGTTATTGTACCAAAGCAAACTAAATAACAGTTTACTTAAAGCGACTATAAACAATGCTTTAATATCAAAATGTGAATGTAAAGGGCCGCTCATAATGATGAACCTACAGATAATTATCACCATAGCTCAATGGTGCGGTGGCATGGTGGCGCAGGGGTTAGCACTGTCGCGCGGGAGGTAAAGCTGGTTAGAGCGGGTTAGGGGTTCAAGACACTGAACCCTAAGTTGCTCCCGATGGAGACCATTGGTGTGTGAATGGGTGAATGAGACTTAGCTGTAAAGCGCTTTGGGAACCGTGAAGGTTGAAAAGCGCTATATAAGTGAGTAACATTTACCATTTACTCTCTTTCAGCACATTGTTTTGTTTTTTTTGGGCCACAACTTTTCTGTTTTGTTTCACTCTCATCAGCATTGTTTTTGGCTGCAGACGGCAGCTGTTTTCAGCATAAAAGCTCTAAAAACCAAAAACCAGTTAAAACCAGGGTGAATATTGGACTTACATTCATCAGATGCAGACATACAAATGAATGCTGATGTTGTTCCATATCTGCTGGATGTGTAAATAGAAAACGGCATATCAACTTAAAAGGTGATAATATGTGAGTGTTGTGTTCAGAACCTGTTTCCATGTCCTTGTTTACCAAAAAAAGGAATTGCAGGTTTAAGTAATTACATCTGGTGTGTCGTGAGCAACATGAACTCCCCTGGGTGATGGTGCTATTGGAGAGAATGGGAGAAACAGCAGCCAAACAAAGGAAATTCAACATGTGGTGATGTCTTGGTGGGTATTTATGGTGCAGCCATTGTAATTCTTGGTGAGGCTATAGCTCGATCCTAGCGCCACCTATGACAGGAGAGTCACAGTCCACTGGTCTGGACAGGCGCACTGGGGAATATAAAGAAAGGGACACTGCTGTTATCTCACTGTGCGCAGTTCGACTCATTACCATTAATTAGTGCCTTGGTTAGACACCGTATCCAGAGTTCAACATGCTTGCAAAATCAAAACATGAATCGAAATGCCAGGGAAAATCTGGCCCTCGCTGCAATCCCCAGTTAATCAGCAGTGATAATGTTTTGCTAAACTATAATCTCGTCTGCGAATATTAATAAGGGCTCTGAGGGATCTCAACGGAGTGACGAGGGAGTGCTGGTAGCTCCTGTCTGAAAAATGGCCAAACCGTCGAGACAGATTGTTAAACCACTCAGCTCTCACTTTGGCTGTCTTTGTGTCCCTCAGTGGCTCTTCAGTGTGAATGCAGTACGTGGCTATGTTTTACTAACAGCAGAGAGTTTTTGTCAACAAACCGCCATTTTGCATGCAACACCCACACAAACCCACACACACATGAATGAACACAATAAGATGGCATGCATGAGATTAGAGAGTGTACCTCTCTGTATAGTGAAGCCTTTTCTTATTGCACGTTTGAGTGTCCCAGGATGATTAGGAGTGATATCTCTGAAGGGCATCAGGGATGTTTACAGCCCATGTAGCCTTTGAGAATCGATAATGACATGAAGACCCTGGGCAGGTTAATGGTGTGTGAAGGGACTGTTATGTATAAAATCCAGATTGTTGCTTGTAGAAATGGTGCATGCATCACATGTGAGTATTGAAGTCTGACTGCTGTGGCTGATCTAAGCCTGGCCTGTGACCCTCGTCGAGATGCACGACAAATAAGCAGAATAAATCACGGAGACAGCGTTCGGCCATTACAGACCAAATGAGATGACCAACGCAGTCAGCCCTGTGGGGTCTGCCTTGATTTAACAACATATTATAAACACATTGATGACAGTGGCGGATGAGTGTGGATGTGTTCTGAAAGCGCAGTCCCGGGTTAAGTAATCATAAACCATAATGGAAAAAGGCAAAAAGCACCCTTAGATCTGCACCGAGGGCCAATTGCAGGCTGCTTCTTGTGGCTAACCAACTATGGTTTGGTCTCTTGCAGGGGCATCCCCCCAGCTGATGGGACATGCAACCCCTTGGAGGTGAAATTTATTGCTATGGATTTTGTGCTGCTACTGGTGCATTGAATCAGTGTGACCAAGCAGGCGGGCAGAGGGAAATGGGGCTGTTCTGAGAGTGAATTATACGCAGTCACACACTCAATTTACCGCTGCAAACCTAGTTAGGGAGGAAACAGACACGGAGGCATACACATGCTGTGGGGTGGCACGTATGTACGCTGACATGCGTGCATCTGTAAACACATGCACTCCACATTAGTTAACAGGATTAAGGACATTAAATCAAGAAAAAAAAATGAAATCCAATTTCTCATTCGTGCAGTAAATTTAATACATTTCAGGCAATGACATGAAATATTTTGCTACTCTGAAAGGCCGATGTAAATGTGTTAAAAAATAAAATGAAACATAAAGACGAGCATCCTCAAATCCAGCCATTACTGATTAAAATATGGCTATCAGTTAGCTTGTGTCATTAATTTCCAGTTAGAACAAATACTCCTCATGCATATTAAAAGCGCAACTCTACGCCAGCCCACCATATAATTGACCATGTTACAGCCGGCAGCCTTGCAGACAGACAGTGGAGGACTGGGTTGCCAGGCTGTTGTGTTTGATCTGGATGACTGTGTTGAAACCTCTTAATGCCAGTTTATATAAAATATTCATCTTCATTTCGCAGGCCATGAATCATCAAGGTGTTTCTGGCCCTCCGCCCCCGCTCCTGTCCTGTGGCGGAGCAGACAGCTGTTTGAAATTAGACACCAGATTGTGTTACTTAAACCGCTAGCAGGAGTGATGCTGATCGCTCCCTAACCCAGCAAGCAATCTGTTAGCGTGCTGAATCGTGGGAATGTGATCATGAGTGTGCTCTTGTAGTATTTAAAGCCTGGCCTACCTCCCAAATTAAGACTCACTTGAAAACATACATACGGGGATGCTACTGTATTACAATGGGAAGAGTAAACACACTAAATAATTCAACTGACATTTTATACACATTTTATGGAAGCAAGTTATGACAGCAGTCTTGGACAAAACTATTAAATACTCACAGTCAGTTTTACGACTTAATAACACTTTGTTGTTCCATCATTAATGAGTAAGAGGAGTCTGCAGCCATGTTAGCGGCTCTGTGAGGCTGCATGTACTGTAGCCACAGCAGCGCTTAGAGCTAAACATTAATGTCAGCATGCTAACATGCTCACAATTACAATGTTGACGTGCTGCAGGTATAATGCTTACAATGTAAACCATCTTAATTTACTGTGTTAACATGATATTATTTGCTATTATTATAATTAGCAGCATACAAAAGTACAGCTGAGGCTGATGGGGATGTCATTAGTTTTGCTGGTATTTGGTCATAAACCAAAGTATTGGACAATTTAAAATCTTGAGAATGTAAGTAACTAGTCATCCTTTACCTTTATCCTTTACCAATATATGGCCACCGAGAGTTGTGATGTGTGGTGATGCAATATGCTGCCCATTACATCTTCATATTACTATTAATTTTCTGTTATTTGAATTTTACTGAGTCTGTTCTCTTATCTTCTTGTTGTTGCTGACTTGTTGGTTTTCTTTTGATTCCTGTGTAGATACACAGGATTCTGTAGTCAACGCATCTTTGTATACAGCATCACTACTCTAGTCAGGAGTAAAGTCAACACCATTTTTAATGAGTCATTAATAAAGGGTAATAAATCTTAAATTCTGCAGTTCCACGTGTTAAATAAATGTCATTAATAAAGGGCCATACGTTTCTGTCCTTGCATGACTTTTTCCCCCATTGATTTCATCATTTGATTTATAAACCATTAATAAAACCATTATTTACAACTTAAAAGCTCTTTATTAAGGATGACTAGTTATAAAGGGGCACCCTGTTTCAAAATGTCCGACTATTTTTAGCTGAGTTTGTGCCTCAGGTGATCTTCTGCTCTTGAATTCGAACCAATCGCCACTGATGACGAATTGTTACGCACTCCTTCAATACTTACTTTGACTACGTTAGCATTAGTCAATACTGTGCAATTACATGCAGGATATGATGCCAAATGATAATCCCCAGCAGCTGTCTTGTAAAATCAATCAGACCATTGAAGCCCAGAGACAATAGTTGCGAGATGACTAGTGAATACTGTGGTCTAGTAGGACGAGCGAAGGCTTTGATAGATGGCCGTATTCTCAGAAGCAGGCAGGGAACAGATTGTGATTAATTCGCTAACAGAACGATTTGCCGGAAGTGGTAAAAAAAATTGCTGCAGTTACCCCCCCCCCCCCTTCTGTTAATGGTGTGTGTACGCGACTATGCGTCTTAATGCATCTTTTCATTTTCTGCACATAGAGCCGAGCAGTTGTAATGCAAATCACAAAGCCACTCACTCACTCACTCACTCAGGCCTCGTTATCATTTTAGTGATCCTCTCATAATGACGGTTAAGAAGAAAATGAATAAGTGTCTCACACTGACAGCCAGTTTGGAAAGCATTTATTCGTAACAGATTAAAGGGATCGAAATGACACACGAGCTAATCAAAACTGGATATTAAGTATTGAATTGAAGCAGGCCTCTCTCGACAGTCAATTCTTATAAAACTCTTTAATGTTTGGTTACGAGAATCAAACTCATATTAACCCTCAGCCCTGTTTCTCTTCCCAGCATTCACTGCTCACAGAACCTGCAAGCTGTGTTTTACGTCTGAATGTGTGTGCAAAACAGACAGCATTTTAGTATTGGTAAATGTGGCTTGTTTATCCTTCAAAAGAAACCATTAGTCAAACAAACAAAGAGCGGTATGTGAGCAGACGCTACTGGCAGAAGCATTAAAATCCACTGCAACTCTCTGCCAGGTTAGTAATTGCTCTTTTTATGGTAGTAATTATTTCCTCTAAGGTGCGCACTGTTGCACACTGCAATTATACATGTGCTGCTATCTCTATGTGGAAGGGGATGTGGGAAGTATTCGGAAAAAATTGTACATTTCATGAGTGTGTGTGTGTGTGTGTGTGGGTGTGTGTGTGGGTGGGATGAGCAGTCGGAGAGAATGAAAAATTGAAGCTGCTGAGATCTGAATGGATGCACAGTTACTAACAAGACAACAAAACAACAAAAATCAAACAACGGTGTGATGGGGCTCCATTTTTTTGATATATTTTGTGTATTCCTGCCCTCAGTTAAGTCTCCGCTTCAGTAACACAGCCCCGCTGAAAGGCATTATACAGAAGAGCCAGCATGTAAGCATGATAAGGCCAATAACCTACTATTCATATTTCTGTTTCCTTTGTCCCCCTGTCCTCTCTCCTCGTCTCTTTCTCAGTTGTTTTTTCTCTGTTAGCTCCAGACAGTGTGACCTGCAGGAGCGGGCTGGAAAACGCCATTACACAAACACCTCTCACAGATAAGGTCTCTGCCGGGAGACGGCGCAGACTGTTTCTCAGGCGCTCGTGAGGACTCGGGGGGCCTCTGAGCAGGAGAACAGAGGGCAGAAATTCATATGGATGATTCCGTAAAAATGCAGCAACAGCAGCACTCAGCGGTTTCAGCTGATCTAAGGAGAACTCCTATTTGCATATTATTCATTGAATTTTTTTATCTGCACCTTAGCCCCAGTGAGTGTAGTGTCGAGGTGGGTTTCTGTTTTTTCTGACATTTATATAATAATAAATGACCATAACTGGTGGTGGATAATATACGACAGTGTCCTACTCAAGTTATAAAAGTAAAAAATGTGCTCAGATGTTAAAGGAGAACATTTTTGGAGATGATCTTTACGACTTCTGACGTCCCAACAGGGCAGCGTTCAAAATGGATTAAAATGGCACAACTGAAAGTCATAAAATAAAGTGCACAAGCAAAGTGAAACCAAATGGTGCCTCTCTTCTTTGCTGAGTGACCCTTTATTGCAAATGGACTCACAGTTATGTGTTTCCAATGCTTACAGAGAATTGAGAAACTTTTTTTTGCCTTTAATGGATATGAATTCAACTGTGGCGAAACACACAATTTCATGTTTTTTAAGCTCTTAAGCTCTTGTTGATGTAAAATGTTAGGACGAATTTGAGTTAGAGTTATTGTTGAACTATTGATGTAACTATGACCATCAAGTAAATGTAGTACAATATGTACAATAATACATTATAAAGTCTCCCAAAAATGGAAATGTACTTGAGCATTTGAGTATATGTACTTAATACTTCTCCCTCTGGCTTTAAAAACACTCCAAACACAAAAGAACTACTCAGTATCAGTGAATGAATGTTGCTTTGACCCTTGACTTTGTCTGATCCTGGTGACAACAGCCGGAGCCCACAGGGCGTCTTATCAATCACTCAGTCTGGTTGGACGGGAGGAGAAGTGATAATTGTCCCTTCCTCTATCTAGTACGGTATCATAACCTAATTCTGTGAGATAGCATCTCCTGGGAAGACTCTCTCTGTCGTCACACCGCTCCACATTCCCATTCAGCTGAACTGGAAAGCTATATTTATCCTATTTTCCCCCTGTTAACATTTGGAGGATTTGTAATCATCATTCAACCTGAGATTTGCTGAGCAGCAATTAACCTGACTCCCCTCTCTCTTTGACCTCATCAGTATGCCATTAAACTCGCACGGTCACCAGGGCCCTGTGCCGTATCGCAAACCTGTACAGACAGACAGAGACTGGGGGTCTGAAGGTAAATTTGTGCCAAATATTTTTTGGATTGAATCCCTCGTATGAAGGAACAGGTTGGATTTGAGCCTCAGTGTTCTTTCAGGGAGTGTGCATGTATGTGTGTGTGTGTGTGTGTGTGTGTGTGTGTGAGGCAGTGCAATTGAGTTAAGCAAGGTCTCGAGGAAAATCAGCCTTTACTTGACTTTATTCTTCAATGTATCTAAATTCTGTCCACCTCTCTCCAGCGACCTCTGTCTCTCTGATGTGTTGAATCTCATTACTTTCTGTGTGTGTGTGTGTGTGTGTGTGTGTGTGTGTACATCTATGTATGCATGTGTGTCTGTGGATTGTAATGCATTAGCTCGCTCCTCCCAGCGGAGTGCCAGTCTAAACTAAGCAGCGTGATGATGATGCTTTCTGTGAGCTGACACAACTCATTTGGCCAGGAGGAGCTGATCTACACCAGCGCTGCTCATTTACAGTATGGGAGGGGGGAGGGAGGGAGGCAGGAGGGAAGGGGGGGGGGGTCCGTCTGTATCCGCCTCGCCCTCTTGTCCTTGTCTGGGTGTGAGCAGCACTGGTAGAGAGAGAGAGAGAGAGAGAGAGAGAGAGAGAGAGGTCACAACTTGAGCATCATCTGTTGAACATTAAGTACACCATAACTGCACGTGGGGCTTCTACTTCATAAAGGTGGATAACCACAATATCACACCCTCTATGACCCAGGTCAAACAGGGAAAATTATTTCGGACTCCCTCACACCCCAGACATAACCTGCTTTAACTTCTCCCCTCTGGTCGGCAACTGTTCCTTCCCACACGCCATCACACTCACAGTTAAATCAGCCACATGATGTCTGGAAACAATCCCTCTGCAATAACCCTGTTATACCAAATGTGTACAAACATGTCATATACTGTATATTAAAGTAAAACTGTGAAATGCCACTTTAATAGGTCCATCTGTACAATCAGTACAGCCCTGCCGTAACATCTATCTTTGCAAAGATCATAATGTTCAGTTTTTGATGTGTAAATTCAGAATATTAGAAACACCTCTCAATATAATGCCGTCCAGTACAGCACATCTAACTACGACCCCAGTGCTAAAACATATAACTGAATTAACACCTGTATGACAGCGTCAACAGAAACTGAATATTATAGTCTTCATAAAACTTTATGGCAGAGCTGCAGTGGATCACATTAGACTGCACAGGTGCACATAATAAAGTGGACACTGAGTGTAAATCTATTCATCAATGGACACAAATAAACCACCTCTGTGCCTCAGTAACTACAGCCCTGCAATAAATACTATGTCTGGTTTTTAATACCTTCTTTATTGTCACTCTACATTTCCATGAATAGACATCAATTTTTTTCTTGTTTTCTTTTTTTTCTTTGTTGGCAAAAACTGTAACCCCTCCCACCCCAAACCCGCCGAACAAACCCCTCCAAGAAAGATCATAAGAACTTAAGGAAAAAAATGTAAAAGTATTACACAAAGAAATGTAAAGTATCCTTAAATTTCAATTATATTAAACCCAACTTTGTAGTTTGGGGAAGTAAACCAAGAGACATGTTTGATTAAATAAAGACAGATATCTGGTGAGTTTAATAAGAATGACACCAAATGTAGAAATTATCATAAAGACATAGCCACAAAAAAATACACGTAAAACATATGAAACAAGAGGTAACCTGTGTTTGTATGAAAAAGTTGGATGAAGCATACTATAACATTAAAATTTGGCTTATTCAGTTTCTGTCGTGACTTCAGAAAAGTGAAAGATTCAACTACTCTATTGTAATTTATGAGGCTGTAGTTTGTGGTGTTGTTTTAATGTACATCATTACAATGTAGTAGTGTTTCTAATATTGTATTCAACATGTGTTTGTGATATTGCACACCTGAAAATGTTGTTTTATTTTCACAGTGTTTTGACGTACAGATGTGTTGTGTATGTAAATATTGCTTGAATCTGATGTTTTTATTGGGTCATGTAAAGTTATTTTTTATATTTGTGTTGTGATATCTAAATCAAATCTGTCCCTATTGTTCCTATGTATCACTGAAGCTGTTGTTCATCTGATAAGTTGCAACGATTGTTATCGCTGGCACTATAAACGGACTCTGTTTATTTGCGTAATGAGTCATATTAAACACCCAACCCAGCAAACTACAATCTTAATGAGGCAATATCATTTAAGGAATCAAGATCCGTGGCCCTGGAACCAAGTTACACCACCGTCTCTGCTTCCACATCGCTCCTCGTTGTTAAAGGAACAAGATAAAGAAAGAGCTGCAGAAAAACAAAGTATGTTTGGCCGGCCACATCTCAGACAGGCAGAGAGCTTGCCATTAGCACTGGGGAGATAAAATCCAGATGGTGAAATCACATCACCGAAGGACTCAGTGTGTTTCATCTGCAGAGGGAAGTCGCCAGCCAACACAGCTCAGGACACTGTGGCATATTTGACTACATTTTACTATTTCATACATTTGTGCATCCAACAGGTACAGTAGATAGAAGAAGGGGAGATATAGTAGTAATGCTTTATCATACAGGTCTGTAAATTCTTAATAATTTCCTCAAAGGTTTCCAGGAGAGAACAATGTTATTTGACACTAACTATAGGTAAAACTGAGACAATTGTTTAATAATAGTCAATTGCTAAGCTATTGTAAGTTTGTCTATTAATCAGTACACGGCTGTGAAAGTGTTAAAATCAATCTTAAAGGTGCCCTGTGGAGTTTTCTTGTCAATAATGTTTCTGTTTACTTCAAGTGTTACTCATCAAAACACATTGTGTGTGTGTCCTTGAGGTCTAACAAACATGTTGAATGCATTTCATCATCATAAAAAATGGTGCAGCACACACCTCTCATTTGCAGGAATTTGTATTGCAGTTATAATTTTTTTTAGCATGTAGCTCTTCCTAAGACGTTGTTCATCCAAATGAGTCAAAGCAACACAATTAATGAGCACGAGGACTTACAATAAAATAAAATAACCTGTCTGTATAAATAACTGAACACCAGAAGAGAGACGGTTCATTCTACCTCAAACTGACTCCTACATTTTCACAATACAACATTAAATAGTTTTTTACAACTTGTAGCTCTGCGCACTGTACGTCTTCATAGCCCAGATTAAAAGTGTTCCTGTAAACTCCCACTGCAGCCACCTTTACCAAATCACCACGCGGCTGCTGCTTCATTGTGTTCATAATTGTAATCCCCTGGACCGATGAAAGGGGCAAACTACTGCTGGTTAATTAAAACCGCAATCAAATTTACCTCTTAAACTGGCTGCAAAAAGGGACCTCATTCAATTAAATCATGCATCACTTTCCTTTCAATAACACACAAACAAACAAGTGAGGGGGAGGGAGTCGCGTAAATCCACACGCATGTTGATTGCCCTCTACAGCTGGGATTTTTTTTTAATTTGGTAAACAGTCGCTGAGGTGGCGCTTGAGGTGCCGTGGAGGAGAGTCCGGGGAGCAAAGGGATTAAAGACCCTTCCACTGGCCTTCTATTGGCACTTGTCATGCACTTAATTTGATGCTGTAATTAACTTTTGAAATCTCAAGGCATTTCGCAGAATGTGTACATGGGATTCTTTGCAGATAAATGCCGAGCGGAGGCTGATAGGACGGAGTAGCTGAGTGCTGCAAAAAGCATTTCCTGTTTATCTCTTCCCACTACAAGAAAGAGCATGATCCCGGAGCCCTCTGAAGGCCTAGTGTTATACATCCACATCGTGTGTGTGTGTGTGTGTGTGTGTGTGTGTGTCTGTGTGCATTTGTGTGAAAGTAATTATATTGATGGAATACCTTGTGTTTGTAATGTTTCCTTCCATTTAGAGCCTCACTTTGCACAGCAGATGTTGTCCACCTGCTACTTGGTATCTGCCTGCTTGACTGAGAGAATATAAAACAGTCAAGGACCTACTTGGATGCAGTCAAGGGTATAAGGTATTTCTGTACTTATATCCACAGACATACACATCTGCACGCACTGAACAATGTGTGAACAAACACAGCACATACATGCACACCAAGACACACACACACACACACACACACACACACACACACTCACACACACACCCACACACACCCACACAGGTAAATCAATTCATGCAGAAATCCACAAGGGTTTAAAAAGGCAACTTTGTCATGGGGGCCAGCCAATCACACGATAATTGCTTTGAAATTAAGTACCTTTTGTATTTGAATGCTAATTAACTGATGAAAGAAAATACTCAATAAGTCATTAACAGAAACCTAAAAGAACATGTTGACCAAATGAGTGCTTTTAAAAAAAATGTTCTTTTTCATTTTTAAGCTCGGACTGCAGATAGATTGACTGTTTAAATGTGAGAAAGTAATGAATTGCCATCGACCTTGATACACAGTCATTATAGCATAATTAAATTAAACTCTGCCCTGTTGGTTATTTACTGTAGGTGGTTGTAGATTGAATTTAGCGTAGAATCCCATTAAAATATATTTTATAGTTAAAACCTTCAACCTAAAATAAGACCGTATAATGCATTTAAACACATCTGGCTTGGAGAAATGTTTTGGCCCTTAGAGCTCACTTCAATGTTGCAAAAGTACAGTATTTGGATGGTTAATTTCACATTTCAACCCCATTGCCCTCTGCCCCTCAACCCTGTACTCTGCTGCTGAGCTCTCTGAGTCACTGAAAAAATGTTAGGCTTCCCTCTTTTTGCAGCCCAGAGATAAGGACGCAGTGTGTTCTGTGCACATCCAGCCTCTCCCATAAGTAATATGCATTTCTTAGAATAAAAAAAAATGAAAACACTGAATATCATTTGAATATCTTCTTGAGAAAATGATTCTGTAAATGCATGGAAAGGACCCTGTTGAACTGTTGAGATGTGAGCAAGGGCACAGAGAGGGGACAAACAGCAAGAGAAATAGTCTCTGTTTGGTTTGTGCATGTCATTGTGTGTGTAACACTGACTTGCATATATAAAAGGTGTTAAAATAGCAGCGGTGGAAAGTAATCTTAGGTAGTATTTCCATTTTATGCTACTTCATACTTCTACACCACTACAATTCAGAGGGAAATATTTATTTTCTGATAAAGATTTTATATGAAGAAATCCATAATAACTTTATAAAACACAATGCATTGTTAAAGCTTAAACATTTTTGGAATGTGACCCCTTACAAATAAACAGTGTCCTCTTCTGATGGTTTCATTTAAAGGTAAATGGTCTCACTTATATAGCGCTTTTCAACTTTACAGTTAAGTCTTATTCACCCATTCACTCACACATTCATACGCTGATGGCGACCGAGCTGCCATGCAAGGTGCTGGTCTCCATCGGGAGCAACTTAGGGTTCAGTGTCCTGTGATAAACAATTTAATTAAACAATTTAACATCCACCTTACCACTTCAACCTGCTCCTCGAAAAGTAGCATTGCTGCTGCTGCGCCTTTGGCAGAATGTTAATGTGCATGCCCTTCTAGACTTTCCAAATGTTATCGAATCCAAATTCTGATAATGAAACAAGCCATTTCACGGTAGTTGTGACGCTCAAAACAATGTATCCACTGTTTTACTGCCGCAGCAGTAGCGACGAAGTAGGCTACTACGGCGGAGCGGCCACTGCCTGGGACATAGGCAGATCAGATCTATCTTGTGACCATTTAGAGGGACCTGACCCCCGGGTTGAGAATCACTGGACTAAACTACCAAACTGTATACACAGAAGTAAATTTAAATTAATCAAAATTCTGCTTACACATTGAAGCATCAGTAACAATCTAATATTACCATGTATCAGTCACAGGAGACATTCTTCTGCAGGAGTACTTTACTTTTGATACATTTTGTTGAAAATACATCTGTACGTTTACTTGTAACATTGTTTTACTGGTGCTTTCAAATGATCTTTTAAAGGAGTAATTTTTCCACCACTGCAAATCAGGTACTGAAAACTGTTTGTTTTATTTTATTTTGATAGACTATACTGTGGCTTTGCTCCAGTTCATGAATGTGTGTGTGGCTGTGTGTGTTTAAGATGACTGTTGTGTCCCCTCCTGATGGTCTTTGGCCCAGTCATTAACCTGGGATTAGCCTGGCAGAGATGGAAGTCAAGGGCCAAGGAGTAAGTGAGTTGCCCTGCTGCACAGTCTGGTTTCCAAGCCCTGAATTGAAATTTAATGCTTCCCTCTTATATTTGTAAAAGAAAAAATGTTAAAAAAAAAACTCTTCTTACCTCAAGGGTATTTGTGTAAGTGTGTTTGTGTGGATGTGCATCAGTGCACTAGATTTGCTTGAGTGGATAGCAGGTATTTCTTGTTGCTTTTATCTTCTTTTTAATCTTGAACATTTATTTTTGTGGTGCTCATAAGAGTATGTGATCAAAAAAGTGCTGGAGAGTTGCGCAACAAGCTCAAAGTTTAAAGAGCGTTATGGCTATTTGGCTGCCGTCTAGATATGGGGGTTGTGGTGGGAGGGGGCACCGTTTGGCTGAAGCTTCTGAAGGGGGCAGAATTTGTTTTATGAGGGTAATTGATGCTTTGCTGCAGGAGAAGAGGGCAAAGCAGGCATGAAATTGTGCAGGGGATCAGATCCGTATCGGAGCATACGGGAGAGCTGAGGGAGAACAACGGAGCCTGGCAGCGCGAGGTGGCTGGATTAGGGTGCCGCTCAGCACTGAGGTACAGTTAAGAGCCAATTTTATTCTCTAGCAACCCAATCAGTGGAAAAGCCCTGTATCCTATTAGATTCAAGTTTAGGGAGGAGAAGCAGAGCTGCTGGAGAACAGCCATTAAGACGTTCATATAGCCATCAGAACAGAAGAGGAAAGGAAAGGCACCGAGAAAGGAGAGAAAGGTGGAATGAAATTTGAAATAGCAAAAATATATTTTGAAGAAGTAACTCAAGTAATTTATCTACAAGTAAATTCGCAATCTTGACATCTTGAAACTAAAGCAGATAGTGAAAGTGACACCTTCATGCTAACATTCAGGGGGTCAACCAGCACTAAAGGCTAACAAAATGAGCATCTGAGCAGGGGGGGTCCGCTGGTCATTTTACACCTGAATAACCAGCTGATCCCTCATTGTGCTCAGGTTTGAGCACTGAGCAGGGTCATCGGTCCAATTCCCTCTGTGTATTCTTGACGTGGCACCGTGTTATTGTGTTTGCAGGCAGCTTGGAGCTCGCCGTTGACAAATGCATAGAGGGCACAGCTCATCAGGATTCCCGATCCGTCCGTCTGTGAATAAGAAGAGGGAATTGGCTGTCAATCCCTAATTAATAAACTCTGCTCCTCTCCCCCCACTCTGCACAGAGTTGTCTGATCAATAACCATTGTGCACTGCCTCAGATGGAAGCCATTCAGATTTATCTGCTAATATCCTGGGTGATAGCCAGAGCTAGACTGGAGATGACAGTAGGCTCAAAGCCCATTACCTCCTTATTTACTGTTTTAAATTCTGCTATAGTCACAGCCAGTTGCTGTCTCTCGAGTAACAAATAGGGGAAAATCTCCCTTTTTTTCTCCCTTTTCTCCCTTCCCGGGGCAAGTCAAGGACAAAGCAGATGGAAAACGTATGAGTGTCTCTTCATTTTAGCTCGTTTTCTGGGCAAGGATATGTTTGTAAACACACATATGCAGATGTAGACATTTCTGTTTCAATATATTTAACATAATATTTGCAAGTTTAAACTGCTGGCCTTCTTTCCATATATGGCAAAGATTTTGTGGTGATCAAATCCCTTCCTGTCTCCTCTTTTCCCAACCTGAAATCAATGCCCCATCTCCTCTAAAAACGACACTCCATTTCAAAACAAGCTGGTTAATTTCTGATTTCTCATCCTGTTATGAATCCTGCCGTTTTCTGCCCTTTATCTTCAGCCCAGTCAGCACCCGTCGCTGTCCACATCCTGTTCATCTGTCTGCCACGTCTGACAGCATGACAGATATTTCCGTTATTCACATTGATCTACAGTCGCTGAATAAAGTCAGACGTACTTAGCAAAAGTACAAGCTCAGAAACACAGACGGAAAGCCTCGCATTTAAGAGCAGCACTGGGCCTGACAGCAGTGTCTACTCTGGTGTCATGTAGAGAGCTTGAGAGTGGATTAATGAGCCCTAACCTTAGCTCTCAGGTCCAGTGTTTATTTGAATTAAAGGAAGAATCACTTCATGGTTGCACCTGCTGAGCACCGAGTTCATTATTCTGTACAATCCTCTTTATATTATTTGCCACAGTGAAGGAATCCTTTAAACATGTATAAACTATGAATCTATCCTACAACTTTGTCGTAATTTGTAGTAGTTGTATGCATTACTATTTCTGTTCCACTCAATTAAAGGGGCACTCCACCAATTTTACACTTGAAGTTCAGTTTACTTGTCATGAGGAGTACGTACTACTCAGCCCGTGAAAACAGATGTAAAATGTCTTCTGTGGCTGTGGAGGGAGCTTTCTAAACAATAACCCTGATGATGATGATGATGATAATATTACGTCTCTTTTGAGTCACCCAACTTGTAACCACAATGTTAAATCACTGGAAGGAAAGGGAAGTTCCACTTCTTATTGTCTTCCTGTCTTAGTTATGTCCATCGTTCATATTGGTAATAACACGATTGCACTCACCAAGCTAAAAAGAAGTAAAAGGGGGCAACAAACATAATGTCAGATGATTATACAGGTTTTAAACAATCTCCCAGGTTAGCCAAACGTAATTTGAAAACAAAGGCAAACAGTAAAATGATCATTCAGACTGTCTGTAAACTGTGATGAATGTAAACAACCACAGATTGACTTGCTGGTTCATCTTTAACCTATGTGTTGTAGTTGTGCACGCACACAATTTTCCTTTGCAATGAGGGATTATTGCTAACATTTTGGATACACTGACTTTGGGTTTTACCTCCAAATAAAGTGGTTTCTATAATCAAGCTTAACTGTTGGCTTGTTTTGAATCTGATCATGTGACTGCTTGTTTTTAAGCTGCTTGTTGTAGCAATGCCACCATGTTCTCAGATCTGACTTTGGTGAGGAAAATGTCATCATGATGGATAAAAAAATTAAATAAACTACATAAAAACTACAAATAAATAAGATCAAAGTTGTAGAAAGTAAAACACTGAATTTATCTTTAAGGGCAAACTTTAAAGTCAGTCTTGTATTACTCCACCATCATAATTACATGCCCAGTGATTTGCCGGGCAGAGGATTCTTGTGAGGCTGGAGTTTCTGCATTCATTGTAGCCCAGGACATGCTTCAGGTGGCCCAGACACTAGAGTTTTTGATAAGCACTCTTCCACAATCATTATTCTTGTTCAATGGAGTTGAACTGAATTATCACAACATCCGAGGAGGGATTTGAATTCGAGGTGTGCCTTTGTTTATGCTCTATCACCCAATTTCAGTGGCAAACTTGTTGTTAGTGCCGTCCTGCAGAGCGAGCTTTCCTTGATGTTATCTCTGCTGATCACTTGGGGATGATTACGGAGGCCGGCCTGCAATACGACGGTGTCGGCACACAAATTCTGAGTGGGAAGGGAGGAGTGAGGCACCTAGGAGGCATATGCTGATGGATGACATGTTAGTGCCCTCAACAATCACCTTTCACATTGTTGTTGCAATGTTTGAAACTATCTGCAGGATCCCCGCCTGTCAGGACCTGGGGATTACTCTGAATCTGCTTATGAAGCTTTAAAGAGACGTTTTGGGAGAGTGCATGTGACGTGTGTGACTTGCAGAAGTGGTCGCTTGTGTGTGCATTTAATCACTGACTTAGATATCGCAACTTGCAAAGTGCATATGGTGTTTATGCAGACATATTTGCTTCAATTTATACGATCTGTAGGGTTTAAGAGCATGCACACATACACATACAAAAACACATACACCCACCCACACACACATACAAACACACGGGCCCATTAATCTGCTTTTTGATTCAGGTCTTAATCTCCTGTCTGCTACTCCACTGGCAGGTCCCACCTCCCAGCTTAGTAGTAACAAAGAGGCTGGAGATTTGAGAAGAGGCTCAAACAGGCAGCATGCATCATAAAACCTGTTTATCTCTGTTGTAACCGCGGTGCCCATGCACGTGTGTACAAGGAGAGGTGTTAAAAACATGTTGAGCTTCAGGTTTGGTGGTAAAATAAAGCAAATTAAAAGCAGGTTTGCTCATTAAAAGAGGACTCCACTGGACTAAATTGTCGGACTCACGATGGACTGTTTGAAAGAAAAAAAAAAAGTCGATGCAGCAGAACCTGAGATACTGTCTTTATTATTGTATCAGGTCCACACACTCTTCATCCTTGTCAAAACCCACATTACCCACAATGCAACTCAGCTGCTGACAGACTTCAGTTGGAGATATTCTGCGAGTAGCGGCTAATGTAGCCTTGAGCAGCTACCCAGCAGGAGTGCGGAGTGGGCTACAAAGGTCTGATAAGCTCACTTCTTTCCAACTCCAACTTTCTTTCTTTTTCAAACTTGTGGTCTTGAACTGAAGTGACATCACTTGAGGCAATTTATCAGATTTCATGCAGACCTGCTAACAGAAATCAATGAAATAAGACAACTATAAAATGTCTGAGGTACGCTTGTTTTCAGTTTACAGGGAATGTTTTAATAAATTAATATTGTGACTTTTTGTTAGTTATGGTGTAGAGTTGGCGTACTACATGTTGGACATGAGTAGTATTGCGCAAATAAACCAGAGTTTGATGTTGATCCAAAATGTAAATGCCTGATGATTTGCTACTAATAACCATGCAGGGATTGCCGAGGCCTGTTTACTTGTGCGCAGATGTCTTGATTACCGAGCCATTAGATTAATAGAGATAAGCTTTACCACGCTGCTCACAGATCCTGAATATCCCCTGCACAAATAATCAGCGCTTAGTGGTGCAAAGTTAATACAACATTCGGTAGAGGCCGGCGAAAGCAGACAGCCCAGCAATCCAGAGGCAACTCCAGAGGTGAAAGAAGACACCCGCCATAAAAACTGCGGTGAATCATGTCTGCAGCCTCATGGGACCAGCGGACCATGTCCTGGCACTGATAGTTTGACAGATGATACATCACCATCAACTGCGAGATCTATTGTTATGACAGCAGGAAAGATGGTATCACACTGCAGCAATATCCACAATCTGACAAACACAAACACACGGATGTGCGCAGACGCACACACAGGCATACTATAACTGCAAATACAAACAAGCTGTACAACAAATGATAAATTCACTTTTTTTCCCCCATAAATTGTATCGGGCAGATCACAGATTAAATAAAGTTTTCATTGTTTAAAGATACAATAAGTCACAGTTTGCGAGGCTGATTTCTATCATTATTATTGAAGTACTGTGCATTTGCCACTAGATGTCTCACTCCATGCTTGTTTTTAGGCCACACTCGCACACGGTCACATGCAGGGTGCACATGGTGTGTTTAATATGACCAGCCTAGCCACTCTCCACATGTGTTGCTGTCTCCTCTGGGAGGACAGGAAAGCATCTGCCTCCCTCTGACTGTCTAGCACATTTCTGGGAAAATAGCCCAAACCTGCGGCTCAGGAGCAGGGAGAGAAAACACACACACACACAAACACAGATATACACCTACATGTGTGAACAAAAACAACAATCATTTGTGCAAATGTATATTCACACACAAATTTCCATTGTAAATTACAGAGAATTAGATCGGACTACGACTATAATGCTGCTTATCTCCGTATGCTGGAAGAGATGTAATAATAATATAGATAACAACAACGATTTATGCACTTCTATCTAAGCCCAGGATAAAATAACCATATAAACATACCATTTGCTGTAATAAGGGAAGACACTGCTGGCTTCATTAGGTGCTCAGAAGGAGCATCCTCAATAGCTGTCTGTTTCACCTGGTTGGTTAGTTTTTCTGTTTGTTGGGTTTTGTATTTTCATTGTGCTCTGCTGTGGGGAATAGGTGCCCTTTGGACCATGGAGTGCTGTGCATGAAGGAAATACAATGTGCGCTTTTTAGAAAAAGACAGTGCAGTGGAAATGATACAAGCATGAGCCAGCCCCAGGTTGACACTCTTCACTTCCAGGAAGAAGAGGAATTGATTGGCAGAAAAGTAATCAACAACAATTTTGCTGATTGATTAATCGTCATTTATCAACCCGAACTGTCAAAATTCAATGATTTTATCCCCTCAAATGTGAGAATCTGCTGCATTTTCTTCTTTTTGGAGTTTTGTATTTGGGTTTTGGACTGTTGATCAGACACAACAAGCAATCTAAAGATGTCACAATGGGCTCTGGGAAATTGTAGAGGACATTTTTCACAATTTTCTGGCATTTAATGGACTAAAGATCAAAAGATTCTTTTTTTTTAAATTAACAGATTAATCGATAATGAAAATAATCCTCTGTCAATATACATGTGGTGGACAATGGATGATGTTTTACCATGGTACATGCCATAGTATAAATAATACAACATTTCAAAGAATCAGTTTTTCAAATCATACTTAATCACGTATTTTATTGTGATAGGTGTTACCAAAAATAGCGTTTCCATAGTATTTGAATAGGGTCACAACGTTTGATAGCTGTCAACCAAATATTCTTATTAGACCCTTTAATGTTCAGATATTAGAAGGGTGACACATTTTGATAACTGTGATGGCGACACTTTGGTTTGCCGGCTCACATGGTTTTCATGTGCTACTATTTATGCTAATCTTCTTCGATTGTAATCTGACGGGTAGCAGAATTTAGCGTAACAAAGCATTGGCGCGTGCCCAACGTCCCACCTACGAGGAACCTGATTGGCCAAGTCCAGCCAATCCATTCCAAGTACCATGCCGCTGTAGCGAACGTTAGCTACGTCATACAGTTTGCAGCACAAAAACATTCCGTTAAAGCTGCGTTAATCAATATTTTTGATATCAATGGTGGTGAAATAACTGATCATTATTACCAAGCTCAGCAGAGTTGACGCAGACCAAAGTTACATTCCTCAGGTGGCCGGAAACACTACTCTTAAGGAGACTGCTGCACACCTGTGTCTGCTGACTGTGTAAGTAACTAAGCTAAGACAATAATATGTCAGGGTTTTATGTCTGTTAGCTTGTGTAAGTAAATGTTTTAATTGTGCTCTATGTTAATATTTAGTTGAACAGTATCAGAAACTCACGTGTTGCATTATATTATACTAACTGGTGTTATATTATAGATCCTCTGTTTGCTATGGCATAAGACAAAGAGAGGCAGCCTCACAATTGAGTAGCTGGAACCGGGCAATTCTTTACTTAAATGATTTGTTGATTGTCAAAATAGTTGCTGATTGATTTCCTGCCAATCAAATCATTGATTAATTGTTTACCTTAAACAGTAATCACTATCAGATTAAAAACCCATTTAACAGCTCAGGGTGATGGCAGTGTATACCATCTCATACAAGCCAGAAACTCCAGCTGCACAGCCTGAGAAGGTTAACGTAGCTGTTGTCATGCACGGTGATGTATTAGAGGCTTTCAGTCTTGGTCCTGCCTCTAGCTGCAGGCCACCTATTTCCCCATGAATTCTCACTCACTCTGTGGTTGTAAAATCTGCCAGTTTGAGTACAGCTGTGTGTGTTTATGTGTCTGTCAGAGTGTGACTGTGGAGAATAAGCTCCAGAATGTGTGTTATCTATTAATTCCTTCATTAAGCCCTTATCACCACTTTTAATGCTAATTAAGATGCGCTTTAATGTGACGGCAGGGCGGGCAAGCGACTATGCACTTCTCACTCCACACAGTGACTAGAGAAGGGGAGTAGACCACGCTCAGACAGGACCACCCGCTCGCCTTATCAAGCCACTACGGCGCCACAGGCCTGTTAGTTTTGCCTCTTTAACACAGACACTGTTTAATATTCTCTATATGGCGACACCTAATACTTCACTCACTGCAATCCTATTGAAGGCCAACTTGATGTCGGCATGCCACTGTGGAGCAGCTTGAAGTAACTCCGGCTTCCTTTTTACCTAAATTCAATCTATTTCAGATCACTTTATTCCAATATCATTTTTAAAACAATATGACTGCTACAAAAGCATTTGAAAAAGAGGGAGATGAGTTGAAAATCATTGCGAGGGGCCGAATTCACACGCTCGGCTGCATGGTGTAGGACATGTAGAGGTCACAGCTTTCTCTGAATGTGGTTGACCAATGCTCTGCCGTATTTACTCACAGGAGAGAGACTGGATACAGATAGATGGAGGCATACATACGCACATAGCTACATGCAGAGAGGTGCCTGCTGTGTACCTAACATATGGAGTAAGACAAAAGTTTTGCAGGGTCACAATGAACACTTTTGTGTGAATTATAATGAGATAGCATTGACAGATCCGCAATATGCAGACTAAGCAGATGGCTCATGGACAGTGAGGAGAGGCGGGGGGTGTTGTGGGGCAATGGACTACAGGTCTCCTCTTATAGCAGCTGGCTGACAACTCTGGGATGCTGTGTGTCAGCAAAGAGAGAGACGAAGAAGACAGATGGACACAGAGTGAAAGGAAAGAGACAGAAAAAAAGGAGTCAATTGTGGATTAAGAGATCTAACTAACAACTAACGATTATTTTCACTATCAATTAACTTGCTGATTATTTTCTCAATGAATCGTTTTATAAGTAAAATGTCATAATAATAATAATAATAGTGTGGCATATGATAGTGTATAATTCCCATTAGAGTTTCTCAGAGCCGAAGATGACACATTTATAATTACTTGTTTGGTCCAAAACACGAAGATATTCAGTTTACTATCATCTGACAAAGAAAAGCAGAAAATCTTTACATTTTAGATGCTGGAAGCAGAGTATTTTATCAAATTTTCACGTTAATTTCTTGTCAATCGACTAAACGGTTAGTTGATTACTTATTTTAGCTCTAATCATGCAGCGGTAAACTGGATGAATTCATTGGTGAAAATGTGAAAATGAGGCTGAGTATCGTTTGAAAATGATTTGATACTAGTGTCGATGAGACATCTGGGTTTTGGTACTGATACAAAAAGGACTCTGAACAATATACACACGTTTTCTACAAAACAAAAGAAGCCGAAGTTGTTAAAAGAAGCCGAAGTTGTTGTCTAAAACAGGGAGATGTACAAGAACTATATCTAAATAAAGTAGTCTATAACTAGCAAAATTATGATTTATTTCAGGAAAAAGAATAAGTAAACAAGACTTCAAAACTGACCAGGCTACGGACACATTCAATCAGTACCAATAACGTACTGAGGTTTGATACCCAGCCCTATTTGAAGAGTACAAGTATAGCATCGGTGTACTGTGCTGATGCGATCCTAAACCAAAATGAACTCCTATAAGAGCTTCCTTTAGTGTGTTAACTTCATCTCCTCTATCCTCTCTCTGTGTGGCACTGATGTCTCTTTCCTCCCCTCTATTTTCCACTCTCTATCCTTCTCAATCCCAGCTTTGATGTATGCATGAGGGAGGATTTCCTGAAGACCAAAGAGGCCATTACCCAGGGGCCATTAGGCCTCTAGTAGAGCATGTCAATGAGTGCTGAGTCTTGCTCTGTTTTTACATGCAGCCACTTCTCTATGTGAGTAGGATGGGTGGGGGATTCTCTGGGGGCGATAAAATGTAGCCTTAAATGTATATATTACCATCATAAATATCTGTATTTTTATCAGAACCGCACTGTTTGGGTTCCTGCTGTAACATTTGATATAGTGGTTGTTTTCCTACTTTTTGCACGTGAGGAGGTTGGGTCATTAATTGGTGCTGTTGTTCTTTCATGCAGACTAAGAGCGAGAGGAGTGAGTCATCATCATCAGGATGAAACGCTCTGACATTTGAGCATGAAATTCCCAGAGTGCCTTGCGGCCCAACATCGCTGGGTATGTTTGTATTTTACAGTAAAGGAGGTATGCAGAGCACTGTGGTCTGAATGAGATATTTTTATTTTGTCGGTATTAGCAAAGCGTTGAGGTCATGTAGGTAATAACCACAACAGAGCAAAGCAAATAATGAGGGATATGGGGTATACAAGTATTTATGTAAACAAGGAGGTCTGTGTGTTATTTAGATGTGATCTGTTCTGGTGAGTGGATGAAACTAAATGGGATGATAAGCTGTGAGGTGAGCAGGGAGTAAGCTGAAAGGGACACAGAGGGAAGATAACCTTGATTGCTGGAATCACTCTGCCGATCTCTTCAGTATATCCCCGCAGAGGACAAGGGCACACAGACTTGTCTCTGCTGTGGGTTAAAAAAAAGAAAATGCCCTCAAAGAAAGTGTATGGTAAATGAGTGACAGTATATCATGCTCTTGTTTTTTCAGAGAGCACTTGAGAGGATCATTGAAGTTTGCTGAGAGCGTCGGGACTCTCTCTCAAGGGCAGCATGGCTGTATCATCTGCGGTGAATGCGACGCGCAGTCCTTCTCTAATCAGAAATATAAAATCTTAGCATTCAGCATGCTGACTAGACTAGGTTTTACAGAGTGTGAAGCCTCACTTTTCTGTCCAGCGCAGCAGAACATCAGCATACAGGCCACAGAAAGAGACAGAGGAGGAGGTTAGGGAGGGAGGGAAAGATGGATAAGGTGGAGGAAAAGGAAGATAAGCGGCCAGTGTGTGTGTGTGTGTGTGTGTGTGTGTGTGTGTGTGTGTGTGTGTGTGTGTGTGTGTGTGTGTGTGTGTGTGTGTGTGTGTGTGTGTGTGTGTGTGTGTGTGTGTGTGGTTGTGTGGTTGTGTGGTTGTGTGGGGTGCGCCTTTACCGGTGACTTCCCCGAGGCCTGGAGACAGGGGAAACAAGGAGTGATTAATTTTACTCCAACCTACTTGGCCTCTGTCTGGGGGAGCAGTCCCCAGAAAGTCCGACACAGAACAGCGAGGCCTGCCTCCTTCCGCTCAACTCACCGGATCAATAACAGATTGACCTGCCAATCTGTTAAACTGCATGGCCAATGAGAGGAGACCCTGAGCAGCTGAGACCCCGCCTCTTGTCTGCATTTCTCGCAGCTTAGAGGATCAGCAGAGCTTGAGGTCATTGATCTGTGTGTTTTCACTGAGCGGATCCTTTAGCTGGCCTGATCGATCAGCTCTAATAAAGAGTGGATTCTCTATAAGCATAGCAGCGTGTTCAATGAGATCCGAGGCCCCAGGGTGGCAATCACCTCTTTTATCTGCCACTCTTCCTGCCCACAACCACATTCAGGCCGATGAAATGTAATTTGCATTAAAGGTATTGCTGTGACGAGTGTGACAAGAACGTACATCAGAAATTATTGCTTAAATTGGTTGCCAATCTGCTCTTGGTCCCAGCAATTGCAGAACACCGGGAGGCATCGTTCCATCCAGAGAGACCTCTCTACCCCCTGATGTTTTGTTTGCACAGGTAAAATCCTTCTCTGCCCTGGACAGCTCTTTCCGTTAGAGAACTACATATTTGTGCATTAGCTCAAAATTAAATTTGCATTCATTTTTCTTTCTCCAGGCCCCCACGAGCCAGGTAAATTGAGATAAGTTTGCCTAATGTATGTTTGAATGGAGGGAGAAAACAAGGGGTGGCTGTGAGTCAGCAGAAATGTTCAGTGTGAGTCAGCCAGCCTACATCACTCTACCAGTATCTGTTTGTTGTTCATCATTAATGTCATGATGGGAAGTATGGTACAGTAAATTAATGTGCCAGAGTAGCCATCAATTAAGGTTATTTTTCTCTGCATAGAGAATAACAATAAATCAAAACACGACTGTCCTGCTTCTCTGCCACAGATTTGTTTGGAGGGGTGGATGAGAGGGAGTCGCTTGCTCAATATGTCTCAAAAATTAGTAGCTCCGGGGAATTGCTGAAAAAGCTGACACCCCCCCCCCCCCCCCCCCCCCCACTTCCTGAGGAACAAGCAGAGATATTTGTTCTGACTGAATGATCTGTGACATCTATGTACATAAGCAGGGTTACCGCTGCTGTAGCTCTTCACCCCCGCCATCAGGTGGGTTTTTCCTCTCCCGCTGAGGTCTATGCCCCGCAGTGTGTCCTTTCTACCAAAACAGCCCCGTCTTCCCTGTCAGTGAAGATACAGAAATGCTGTGCAGCAACCCCACCGACTGCTGTGTAGGTTTCTGTAGCAGAGCACCTGCGTGTCCCCTGCTGACTGACTGAGCCAAGGACAACACAGCCGTAAGACCGGCTGTCTCTGCCCGTGCCTAGCAAATGAGCTGAGAGATGCAAGACTCGCCCAGGAGCATCCGAGTGTCCTGAACCCAGGCTTTGACTGGGAGGCAACTGGGAAAAAAAGCCTTGACCACCTTTACTCCTGTTCTGTTTTGCAAAGGACTGTGTTGCCTGTTTTTTTTTAATAATATTGCGGACAGAGACACACCTGGAACACATTATGTACAAAGCTATAAATCTTTATTGTGTGTTCTCTATCATCGCATGGGCGAACCTGAAAAATGTGTTTTGTTTAGGTGCAAATGTGTCACGCCTGCTGTGCCCTCCAGTGGAAATAGGAACATCAGAGAACAAACAGCAGCGCAGGGAAAGGTAATAAGACAGGTACAGGTGCACACACAATGACACATACACACAGCAACAAACACACACACACACACACACACACAGCTGATAAAGGGAGATATTCACTTCTCCGGGGGGTAACTTCATGCTGAATTAGATTTACTCTGAGGTTTCGGTGCATCTCTCCTCCTTGTTTACTGTTCAAATGAACAGCATCTGACTTATGTCCAGAGGAAAAGTTGCTCCACTGAAATATACCTTATTAACAAGCTTATGATTATTCCAGGGCTCCCAGTTATGAGATACAAGGAGACATGCCCTGCCCTGCTGTAAAGTTACATTTCAAACACTTTAAGACCCCTCGTGTAAATAGCTGGTGACAGTATGAAACAAAAGCTAGGTATTTCTGAAGTGAGGTTATTAATTCTCCTTGTGTTCATTTAAATGTTCATCCACTGGACCAGATGCGCTAATAAGTAGAACAAATGTAGTTGGGAGAGGAGCCCCAAGGTGATTTCTGAATGTTTACACTCCAGTTAATACAATCCGCCCCTCTAGAGTCATGCCTGTAATTACTAAAATAAAGCCATGATTTCCGCTTATAATCCTGAGTTTGAGGAGGACACAGAGCATGGAGAGTGGACATGAGGAGGAAGAGGAGGTGGCCTGATGCGCGCCCCCGTCTGTCGCCCAGGAATAGGCTGTTTGAACGGAGGAAGGACCGCTTGTGCCAGAGGCTCAGTCAAGTGCCACAGATAAACTGAATAAATGCAGGAAGTCGGGCGACTGGACCTTCAAAATAAAATTATTCACGTAATAAAAGTCCTCGGATTAATGCTTGGATGTTGTGCCGACCCTGTGCGCCAAAATGGACATATTTTCCAACAGCAGCCATTTTCCAATTTGCCCTGGTTACATATTTGCGTTAAATAGGTCTACTACCTCTGGTCACTTAAGGCTATTGGCATGTGGTAGCACTGTACTCCCATTTAAGGCATTTTACTGAGAATACAATAGTTACATTTTATTTCGAACAACTGTCTGCTCACACTCTCCTGTCACTTTATTGCTATACATTGCCCTAAAAAGATACATGGTTTTATTTTGAAAACCAGGATAGGAACGCGCTATTGTTGCCGTGGCCAGCTTGACTCTGTATTGTCGTTACATTGGAGAGAGTGGGAGAGAAAAGGGAGCAAATGTGCGCGGCGGCGGTGAGGGAGGGAGGACAGCGAGTGCGCAAATAAGCAGCCAGGCACATCAGCAGCAGCGGCAGCAGAGCATCTTCCTGATCCTGATCTCCCGTGTCTTCAGCTGCCAATCCTCTGTGCGTCTCTGATTGAGATTTCACTGCCGGCTGAAGTGTCCAGAAGCCTCCGCCAACCATCACCTCCCACCACACACTTTCTCTGGAGCTGGGTTATTCTTAGCTCATCTGCGAGAGACTGTCCTTCCGGCCCTTCTCTTATTTATCCCAGTTTCTTGAATATTTAATGGAAAATGGCGATCTGCGCGCAGTCGTACGGTATTTTCTGCCTCTTCACAATCCAAACTGTACTTATCATATGCGTCTCCACGCCGACAGACGGGACCCACCTCTTCCCCCAGCACTACACGTAAGTACCCTGCACCGTTTGGGGGATAAACCGGGGTGCGGAGCGCGGAACTAGGACAGGTGGCCCCGTCAAGCCTGCACATGCAGCGCCGTGTACCTTGGTGCGAGAGGAGCTGCTGTCCCTGATGTTCAAACACAGACGCAGTTTGCGTCTCGAGCTGCGTTATGAATCTCGCTCTCAGTATATTGTTGTTTTCGTTGTGGGCAGCGGCATTTAATACCCAAAGCCTTCTTCAATTTGTCATAGTCAACACGGAAACAGGCTACAGGGAGCACACACAGGTGCCACCGGCGAATAAGCCAGCCAAGCAATAATGTATTAGAACATCCATAGGGATAAAAATAAAATAATAGTCGATGTGTTGTTTTGCTGTCACAGCATGGGAGGAGGAGAGGGGGGGGTATCCCATTTACGCATGATGGATGGGCTGAGCTACAGCGAGGCTAGTCTAAAAAAAGTCCTCCTCAGGATCCTGCACCGTGAAAATAATCATCTCTATCCCACTGCAGGAGACTCTGGTGTTTTCAACTGGATCATTTTGATTCAGAGACTAAACCAATTAGTCAGTGCCGCAGGAGCGCCCCAGGTCTTTAAACCTTCAGGTGAAGTCCTGCATCTCAACTCCCAAAACTACTTGCTCAGACTGTTCGGGGACAAATGAAGCAACATGGCCTCCAGACTGATATCTGGTCATTTTTTCGGTTTCCAAAAACTTTTGTGGTAGAAATATTTATAGTAGGCATTCAGACGTACTGAAGGCCAGTCCTGTCACAGTGTTGCTTCATGTAAGTGACAGCAGGCAGAGAAAGTATTCCAGCATCCAGCTGTGTGTAAACTAGTGTTAGACTTTCTCAGCGTAACCTGTTTGGAAGTTGTTTTGCGATATTATTAGAATTCAAAGCGTAATTTCTCCTAAAACGCGAAAAATATAACAAGTTCACCTTGATCGATACACGGAAGCAGACTGAAACATGATGTCTGCACATGCAGCAATTTACTATCGAACTATTCAAAACAAGATGACAGTAATTCGCCAAAAATGATGTGTTGTTTTTTTTTTTTGTGACCGTTTCTTCGTTTAAAATGACTTCAGATTCTGCAGTCCGGTAATGAACCCGGTGAAGCCGGAGTGCAACAGTTCCTCACTCCGGTCTACGTGATGACGTGATGATCTGATGTGAACATGATGTGTCGCCTGTAGCGATGATTAGTCAGTCAGGTTCACACAAATGACAAGAATCTGAACGATTCCTCCGTGATGCATCCATCGGATGATCGCTGTGAGATCTCTAGGGCTTTGTTGTTCCTGATGGCCAAGGTGACTTTCAAAGGAAGATCGGATATCTTATGTTATTGTCGATTGACTTAAAACAATTAGCTGCATCGTTCATTTGATCACTTGAGCACCATAAAGAAACAAAGTGATATGTGGATATATATAATATATTTGTTTTACATTTGGATGACTTTGCAAACAAATTCACATGGACTTTTGAATTATATTTACTTATATTTGAATATTCATTTATAATCTACACCTGTAGTTAATGATGAAATGCTATGTTTATAATCTTGCAGCAGTGTCTCCCCTACGTTTTCCTCCAAATACACATTATGTTTTTCCAAAAGTACTTCAGACTTAGATTATTATCTGTAACTATACTGGATTATAGTTACCATAGTAATAGTTAATTTCATTAGTTGTTATTCATGTTCGCCAACGTCCTTGTTTAAGCAGATAAAAATAAGATAAATAGTATAGTCCTTGTCATATATGGAGTCTATACTATATTCAGTCATCTCTTGAGCTTTAAAAACTGGGTTTTGTGTCACCCACATCACTGTGCTATTTGCCAGAGTTTGACAGTTACCTAATTGAAGGGTATTGGGAGCTGTTGTGGCTGTCCATCGGGTGTACAGGCCTGACACACACACACACACACACACACACACACACACACACACACACACACACACACCGGGTGGAGCTTGTGTGTGTTGGAGGTCGAGCTGAGGAAATGTGTACACAAGAAAAGGGCAGAATGCCCTCTAGTTCATTTTGACAGCAGGAAAGTGTACATTTTCTACACCTTGCCACCTAAAAGCCTGGTCTGGTTTTTATGTAGTTATCGTATTGCAGTGTTGTTTATGTGTATAGTAGTGGTGTGTGTGTGTGTGTGTGTGTGTGTGTGTGTGTAGAGGAAGAGGGTGTTTGCAATTATTTCCACATTTGTAAATTACTTGGAGAAAACCTGTTTCGATAACAGGTATCTAAATGGACGGATGTACAGTCTTCTTTAGGAAAGTAAAATATCATCACTTACCTCAGTCTATATGAAACTCAGAGCAATTTACCCCAAAATTGTGTAATTTCCACACATATGGAAATAGTCCACCTTTTGCCCTTAAAGGTATTTCAGTGTTGCACACTGATGAGATCCATCGCAGCAGAGTGAACATGGTGACGGTGTGTGGCTGACACACAGGCCGTCCATCCAAACTCATTTCATCACATTTTCTGCTTTTCCGTAATGTTTCGCTAACATAAATCATAATACAGAGAAAATGCTTCAAAAACCCAGGTGCCAAATAGCGAAGTTTTAACACCATGTTAGACTACAAAGAACCAGAGAGCTTCAGTCTGTCATGTGTAGTGCTCAATGACAACTTCTCTGTTTTTAAGAGAGCTTTCACAACACAGAAGGTCTCCAAGCATTAATTGAACATTGGGCCTCAGTAGTGCATATAATTTACCAAACGAGTGTCTCCTCATATCTGTTTAGTTGTTACTGAATGGAGAGTTCTGCATATTTGGGACTCCTTTTGATTTACAATTAGTCCAACATGAAGCTCAAGTCATCATGCAACATTTTACACTCTGTGTGCATCGTGGTTTTAAATGTTGTGAGGTCAGCGTCATGTGATCTTTCCTGATGCAGGTCAGTTGTATTAAGGCTCCATGGTCGACTTTTTGCTGCCTGTCACTGGGTCATGGATATCAGTCTGCATATTTAAGCATGGTATTGATTTAGACGTGGTGTATTCAATGAAGTGAAATAGATTTAAAAAATGAAAACACCAGGAAGGGGCAGCGACAAGGCTAATGTGTGCAGGAGTGTCTGTAGAGCTACTTTTACTGAATATCGTCTGAGATTTCAGTTATCGTGTTGTTGTGACACGGTTTAAATACTTTCTGTCATTGATTTCACTGGATCTGATCGATAGTCCACCTTTTGCCCTTAAAGATATTTCAGCATTGCACTTGGAGCAGAATGAACATAGTGACGCTGTGTGGCTGACACACAGGTCGTCCATCCAGCCTCATTTAATTTTCTTAATTGTATTTGACTGGGCTGGGTAACATGGGCAAAATGAACATTGACTTTTTAATGATCTTGATAACAATATCTTTTGATATTTGCTGTTCAATATCACATGGTTAAATGTTTAACTCATGTTCATCCCATTGAGACAAATAGAGTTTTGTGTTACTTTAAAAACAAGTATCTTAGAAATCATGCTGTTACAGGTTTTGTTAACTTTGTCAAGTAATTTACACAATTGAGTCACTATTATATCATTTAAATATTGGTCCACATTATAGACAGTATCATCCACCCTTAGTTTAAGGTTCAATATTGCGTGAAATCACCAACAGTAACACCCAAATTATCATAATCAGTATCAAATCTAAGATATTGTGTTTGATTGGGTCAATCTTGTGCTGCTTGACTTCACTAAGATTGCCCAGCTCTATGGTATGTGTGTGTTTACATATACTTACAATATAAGACGTAACGTAGGACCCTCTTACTGCGTGTCACTCTGTCAAAGCTGCATATATAAGTATGTCTGTGTGTGGAGTAACAAAGTTACGTAAGGAGTCTGCCTGGCTTGGGGCAGAGGTATTGTCCCTCACTGTTAGTATCACTGCGTCCTGCTCGCTCTGCTCTCACTGTAAGCTTGTTTTCATTTCATATCGAGGTGACCTTTTCATAGTCAGCGGCCTCTCCCCAGCGGTCCCGCTCTGCACAGTCCTTTTGGAGGCCCTCTTGCTTTCTCTTAATCTTGTCCCCACAAACACATCCAGTGCGCACACTCACTTGGCGTGTTTGCTTTGCCGCTGCTCTCCTGATGAGCTCCGGCTTGGTGATTATAGCAAGCCCTGTCACTGCTTGGCAGATTTGTGCAATTTAATAAATCTGTCTTCCCTCTTGTCTTCTGAGCAAATCTGACATTTAAAGATGACATTTGTTTCCGTCATCATATTAAAAGACAAACGACTCGGTTGTGTTGTGCTGTTGATGCTAGTGATTAGCTATCTGCAGGCTGCTGAAAGGAAAAGGTTGGCACCGAGTCAGCGGTTGGCTCGCAAGCACATGACAGAATTTATTCATCTGATTGCTGAAAGATGGGCTTCCATAACGTTTGTTTCTTTTTTGGGGGGGGGGTTTCTTGTTTGCCACGCACGTGGATTGTTCAGCAGGCATCCAGGTTGGCAGGTTAGCCCCTGCTGCTGCTCTAAAATGATCTAGTGAAAATCTTGATCCATTAAGTCATTTGTTGCTTGCTGGGAGATATACAGTGATGAGCTTGAGCCGTTTGATCTCTTAATTCCAAACTTGGCTCCGTCTAACGGAGATCAGCTCCTGCTTAGGGTGCATTTCTGTCAGACCTGAGCAGTTTTATTGCAGAGCCGCTGATCCCAGCCGAGCCAAGACAGGCACGTTCGCTGCCAGTCCTGCCAGGGCTGACCAGATATATGCAAGATGTGATGTGGAGAGAAGGCGCTGGTGACTAACCCAGACAGTAGGAGAGGTGGAACAGGGATACTTCCAGATTGGGATCCGGAAAGAGGGAGAGTGTGGCAGTCTGACAACAGGAAGAGAGATGGAGAGAGACTCTTTCTGTCACAGTCTCACAAACACACACTCACTCACATACAATGACAGAGACATGAATGCTCGTGTGATGACGTGTTCAGGTGATGATGACGAGTGTTGCAGATTGAAAATGTCTTAATGTAAAATTTCTTTTTTCCAGAATGATTCACTGGGCTGGACGCATTGAGAAGGAGCTGGAAAAGGTTCTGCAGCACGTCACCGGTACTCAGCAGATGAGATCGGTAAGTTCAGCTGACGTCACGCTCGCATGTGACGCGCCACATTTTCCTGCATTATTAATCAGTAAGATTTTACTGGCCGAGGTTGTACAACATAAGCTCCCAAGTGTGTGTGTGTGTGTGTGTGTGTGAGGCGTGGATTTTATTAGCACTGCAACAAATGCTGATCTTTGAAACATATTCAGGTTTAGTATTAAACTGTATTCTCTGTGATAATTTTACTTTGTACTTTTTGTAAATCAGCTTTTTTTTTCTTCTTCCTTGAGCCAAATCTCAGTGCTGGTCTGGATTGACCTTTGTGAAATCAGTGTTTTTAAAGTGAGGATACACTGGAGAAAAAGTGAAATGATTTTAACACATCAGCAAAGTGTTTCCATTTGTTTTAAGAAGCATAAGATTTGAAACACCAAATGACTTGTTGAGACGAACACATTTAGCAGAATGTGGGGTTGGTTGTTTGTGTCCGCGTCCTTGTATGAGGCTGTGTGTAACACGTGTCTGTCTTGTGGTCGAGCAGATGGTTGAGCAGAGTGTGATTGACACTGTTTCATCATATTTCTGCCATGTGCGCATGTTCGCCGTGCTTCCAGGGTTTGTAATGCACCCTGAGATAAATGCTTCATTATTGCTGTATGGGTGAGTGTGGTTCATCCAGCCGGTGCGCTGCCTGTGGCGGTTTTAATGCTAGCAGTAACAGTGGTTAGTGTCGTGGCTGTTAGTATGTTAGTATTAGTGAGTTGATGGGGGTCGTGCTGGTTTAAGGGTTAATGACCATTGATGGATATCAGGCAGACACTCAGACTGCACGATGGAGATAGGTTGGTTTTTAGCACTGGTCCAATGTAAACAATACATAACAGAGGATGTTTACCTGTCAAAATATTTGCCATTCGCAGTTTGCGCAAATATTCTTTCAGTGTTTCCACTGAGCAATGTGGGTTTCTAAACAGCAGTAGACTTCTAAAATAATCAATTCAAGGGGAAAGCATATTGTTGCTGTCTGATAAAAATCCTGTATCCCTGAAATGTCATCATTTGTGAAAAACAATCTTGCTTTAAGCGTGGTGATAATACACTTTTGAGGTAACCCAAATTGTTTCTGAGAGGGTTTTAAGAGCCAAAGAGGAGAACCCATAAAGAAACATGTCATCATTCAACGTGTAGAGGCATTAATTTCACCAGAAGGTCACAACCTCCTGTACACATCTACTTTTTCAACTACGTTTTCAAGTTGGATAGATTTATATGTTTGCTAAACGTTGCCTGCTAAAATCCCAGTCATCATAGCGCCATCTTTCTCAGATGAGGGGGAATCCGGTGGTGGAGATTTTGAGGGAGGCTCTGTAACGTCAGGCGAACTTGAATGCTGACAGGAAGATGGCTGCGGCCCGTTCTTCTTCTGGCAGTCGAACACCAACAGATCTTAAATTTATTCCATGCACGTTCAAGTGTTTCATCAAATTCGTCGTGTCGCCGGTCTTGGCAACAATGTCCTTTTTGCATATATTACATTGGGTGCTATTGGCAATGAGCCTGATGAAATGGAGCCACACTTTTGATCTCTTCCTAGACATTTTTTTACACCTATGTACGCACACTGTAGTCAAGCCTTTCAAAATACAGCGACACACACACACATTTGGTGTGGAAATTTGGTGCTGAATGACGAGGCATTTTTCAGTATTCGCTAATATCGAAGCAATTCGGTCGGTGCCATAAAATTATTGAAGTTCGGTACCCTGCCCTACTCTTAACTGCTTGTTGTAAAACTTGGATGTACATAGCTGAATAATCCTGAGCTTAATGAGGCCTACAGCTGAGATGTTGACATGACGTTAAGTGCTTAGTGGGCTTTTAAGTTTTGTGGATTTAAACTAATTCATACGATGCTGAGGTTTGCTCTGTAAGTCAAACACAATGAAGCCAGTCGCTCCAAAAAATATTATGTCCATCCTGGTTATGTCTCGTGTAGGATGCCCACATGGCTGCGTGTGCATGTGTGTGCTGGCCTGACAGTGTGCGCAGAGCGGGTGTGAAAGAACATTTATCATGGCCCCAAACAGGAGTCGTCACAGGGTGTGCTAAATGGCCCAGCATGCCTAGAAAAGCCATTTTCTAAATGGATGCCTCTCTCTATACGTGTGTCTGATAGAAATCTTCCCAGGGCTATGCCGGCTGGTAACAAGATTGCCTCCCTCTGTGCCCCCTTCCTCTTCATGCGCAGTTTATTCTCACAGACAAAATAATGTAAAGTGTGTGCAAATTATTTTTGAGTTTGTCTCACATGAAAAGAGACAAGGAAGTAAGTTGAATATATTGTGCTCTGTGCAGTTCCTCGCGGTTGAGATTTTATTTTTTCCGACAAGCGAGGTAGCGGGAGAAAGGGGGAGAAAGACCAAGACAGGGCAGCACAAAAATAGCTGAATATGTTCTGAATTGGTCGACTTAAGAAACAACACAGATGTACAATATTTTGACATGTTTTAGTTGCCATGAATGAATAAAACCCAAGTTATTTAAATGTTTAAAATCACACTCTAATATATTCTGGCCAGGTTTGGTCAAGATGTTATTCTCCCCCGGGGGAGTGAAAGGAAGATAGAGGGTGAGTGATGTACCGGAGGAGTTGGAAGTTTCGAATGGAAGAGTGTGGAGCGCGGATAGACAAGGAGAGTGGGCGGCTGTTAGAGCGGAGGAGGGGGGGTTTTTAGAGAGAGAGAAAGGATGAAGAACGGCTTGACAATTGAGATGGATGTTCAGGCGGTTTTGTGTGTATATTTAGAGTCAAACTACTTAAGATGGATGAAATGATAGAGGGGAAGGACGAGAATTGGTAAATTTAAATGTGAGGAGATGAATGCTGTTTATAGTCCTTATTCTCATTATCCTGTGTGCTGCTGTGTGTGTGATGTGTTACAGTATGCGGTGATGAGAGGCAGCGGTGGACACTGGCATTGTTTCCATATCCTCAGGTTTATTCTGAACGCTTTTAATAGGCACACATGAGAAGTGCGCCTACACCCACCTACTGTCATTACAGTGATTTGGTGGTTTATCGGAGATACAGACAGATATTATTATGTACGTTGTTAGACATCAGGTTGACACTAGGGCTGAATGATATGCAAAAAAATCCTATTGTGATTATTTTGACAGATATTGATCGCGATATGACTCACGATTTATGGTGGAATGGTAAGGGAGCTAGTTTTAACTACTTACCTATCGTATACACAGTTGGGTAGTTCCCAACCTAGGGGTCAGGCCCCCGCCAGGGTCCCTAGATAAATCTGAAGGGTCATGAGATGATTAATAGGGTAGGAAAGAAGAACAAATAAAGATCTTCTGCACAAATTTTGTGTTAATTTTTTGGACTTTTTGGTGAAATATTGGATAATTGGGCCTCTTTGGGCCTTCAACTGTGATTTAAACGAAACCTTCTGAGACGTTATGGGAAATCTCTTTTAGGTGGAACCACTAAAAGCACATCTGAAACATGACAAGGAGCCCCAATTAGATGCTGCTTTTTTGTAATGGGTCAAAGGCCAAAAATGTTGGGAACCTCTGGTTTATTATTCAACAATACATTGTACTTTACAGGTTTATCAAATCTAGAAACTATAACCATTAAACAAATGTAGTCAAGTAAAAAGTACAATATTTCCCTCTGACATGTAGTGGAGTTGAAGTCTACGAAATATTTAAGTAAAATACAAGTACCTCAAAAATGTACTGTAAAGTGCAGTATTTGAGTAAATATACTTCTCACCACTGCCTTGTACACATAAACTTGCAAAAACAAACACATGAAGTCACTGCCATTTCCACAGCTTCAGCTGCTTAGCAAACCTCTTCAATGGCGATTCCGTGCAACATACATTGAACTCGCTCAAATTCATTTCAATAAGAAGAGTCTAATCAGCAGGAATAATTTAGTCTGGTGCACATGGCTGCTCCTGAACCCCTCAGTTCAGCCTGCCACTGTGAGGATCTGTCTGCCCCGCTCTACGCCTTCTCCTCTTGCTGTCGTTTTTTTTTTTTGCTCTTGATTACTGGAAACTTGAGAACGACTCACATCCAGATCAATATACCCACACGTGGAAGCAGGGTGGAAAGACGGAGTGCCAATTAATGTTAATGTAGGATTCGTCCAGGTTTCATACAAGCTTTAGATTTTATATTTGCTTTTGCCCTTCACTCTGTGTGTCTCTTTGTGCTGTGTGGTCAACACTACATCAGTCTGCCCGCTGACCACATGCTGGCTGCAGGTTTATCTCAGTTCAACACAGACCTTCTTGCCACCAGTGCCTCCAGTGTGCGTGTGCATGTTCCTAACTGTGTGTGTGCAGCAAGTCGCCTTTTTTGTCGTTAACATTGCTGAAGCCTCTGGTTCAATTTGATCTGTACAGGTATGTTTTTATGACTTGAGGGAGATGTTGTATGCAGGCTGAACACAACTCCAAATGTCTCTCATACTTCTCCAAACCTCCCTCCTTCTAGAAAAAGAAGGTTGCTCAAGGCCAAGACAGCCGGCCCCAACAAACAGATATCTCTATAAAGTGCACTGGTGGATTTACTCACTATCGCTGACTACAGAAATTTCCAATAATCTGTCTCAAATGCCCAGCGCTATACTAGACGTCACCCCTGCTCTCCCTCCACAACCCCCCCTTCTCACTTTCTACAGCTGATGTCAGCTTCACCTCCCCCCTCTCTCTGTCAGTGTACTGATCCATCAGTGGACGATGAAGTGAGGGCTGATCAGTGCCATTTGTTTCTTGATTTAATGGCTCCTTACGCCTGTAGACAGTTTACAGGAAGAGCGGAACGTCCCTCCTCCCACCACGAGCATTTACCTTTAAAGGAGAGAGAGAGAGAGAGAGCGAGCGCTCAGGCCTCCTCTCTCAGCTTTCCTTCCTCCTTCCCCTTCCCTTCCCCTCCATCTTCTGGCCTGGACTTTACACAACAGCAGCTTGTTATCTGGCTGTGTGAAACATCACAGGCTATTTCTGCCGGATAGATAGTTTACTCTCTGGTTCTGGTTTGCTCTCTTACCAGCTTGTCTTAAGTATCCCACAGTCATTGCGTAACACGCATCAACACACACCTCGGTTTACTCTCATTGAGTGAAAATGAATGAGTAAATAATGACTTAGTACAAATAAGGATTTATTATATTTATTTAAACACACCTGCAACAGTAGCAAACTTGAAAAAACGAGAGTTTTGGTCCTGATACAACAAATTATACCTTTTTTGATAGCCCACTAGCAGAACTCTTTTTGATTCAACAAAAGAAGTCAAAGTCCTCAAATGTTAAATATTGTCTATGTGCAAGCAGCCGTAGAAGAACTTAAATGAAAATAGTCTAAAACCGGCAAAATTTGGATTTAAATTCAGAACTATCTTGTCAAGGAATGAGTAAACAGGATCATGAATCTGACCAGACATTTGATGCCAGCTTTCAGTACTTGACAGTCTTCAGTACTCAGTGCTACGTGGGCGTTCTGACCGAAAACGACCCTGCGTTACAACAAGGCAAGGAGATGCATCGGTGGGGGCGTGTTGCTTCAGGTACTGGTGAGATGATGAAATACCATCCAGGAAGTCCAGTTTGAGTAATAAATGAATGCATCTGAAGGCTTATCAGATGCCAAAACACTGAGTGAACTGAATATTATGAGAAGGGATTTTACTGCTCTGGAAAAAATTTTCTCACAATTATTTAAATCTTTTGTCGTGACGATTGTGAGGTAAACAGTAGGAACATGCTGCTCATGTTAGAAAGTGCGCTTGCATGTATTTGATTGGCCCACACAGCTCCTTCCCCAATGGATGGTGTCGCATTGTGCTCAGGCAAAAGTTGAGCCACGGTCAACTTTTTTTGCCAGATGACCCTGTGTTGTTTCAGAAATAATCAGCAGCCTTGTTTATCTAGTTCTCTATCTCCTCGTGGATTTACTGCCCAATTTAAAACCTGGCTACATTCCCATTTAGACATCCCATTTGCCATTCCCAGGAGAGAGGGGGGTTCATCAGGGTTACACATCAGGGTCATGGAAGCTTAGACATGGTCTGTTAGCAAACCACTTTGTATTTAGCTTGGAACTCTTCTGTAACCCACATTTCTCTGTTTATGTGCCAGCTCTAGCATTTACTGTGTATTTACCCCAAACAAAAACAAAATAAAACACACAACAAAATAACTGTGGACATCAGAGGCACATAAAACCAGTAGCAAGCTGAACGTTAAGCGGTGTGAGAGCCGGTCACTCGGCACCATTATTCCCAGCCGCAGTCTCCCCTGGACTGACAGGAGAACAGAAGGGCACACAAACACACTGTATTCATTTTTCTGCCTTTTTATTGGTTTTCTGACACTGGGGAAGGTTACAAGGATTCCTCAGCTCCCCGTCTTGATGGCCTGGCACTGGTTGCCGGTGTTTATATAAATGAAAATACATATATCTGCAGAGTGCAGCCCTGCATGCAGATATCCCCGGGTTGGTGTTAGAAGGAATTACTTGAAATAGTTTTGCAATGAAAATGTGTCAGTTTAGAAAAACTAGAACCAGATTTTATAGTGTCAGTGCCCTGTCTCCAGTTTCATATTCTGTTTGTAACCATAACCGCTGCTGATATTTTACCCAACATGTAGGAAAAGTTTGTGTTGTGCTGAACCATCCTCCAAACCTCCAGAATTGTAATTTAATTTGAACTTAAAATGAACTGCTAATCTTATAACGATGTTTGTATTTCAAATAAATCCTTCACAAATTATTTATGTTGGTAGGATTCTGGTAACTAACAATTATTTTCTTTATTGATGAATCTGCAGATTATTGTCACGATAATATAAAATGTCAAAAAAATGTGAAAAATGCTCATCACAATTTCCCAGAGCCCAACATGACGCCTTCAAATTGCTTCTTTTGTCCAACCAGCAGTCCAAAACCCAAAGACTTTTCATTTACTATCATAAACAACAAAGAAAAGCAGCAAATCCTCACATTTAAGAAGCTGGAATCAGCAAACATTTTACATTTTTGCTTGAAAAATGACTGAAACGTTTTATCTATTATCAAAATAGTTGGCTGCTAATTTTCTTTTGATTGAATAATAGATTAATCGAGTAATTGTTGCAGCTGTAGATTCTGGTAATTATGTAATGTGTCATCTTAGTTCAGAAATGTTTTATTTTGAAACTGTCAGCAGATTTCTCAGTTCCTAGATATCTCTGCCTTGAAACAAAGGTTTTAACTGCTCAGTCTCAGGGTAAAGCCAGGTGACTGAAATCAATAATGCAGGCTTTAAAGACACAGTGCTACATGGTGCGTGCTGTGTGTGCAGGGTTTTTACGTCTTCTCTGGACACATTTTAAAACATCTTGCAGTATATCACTGTGTATGTGCTTGTTGATTCCAGTGCAGTGAATTACCAGGATGCAGCTGTAATGGCCCACTGGGGAGAAACAACCCCTTTAAGTGTCAGCACAGAACAAACCGAGATGGTCGGAGTGTCTGAATCTCACTGACATTCACCGTGGTGCATTTAGGGACTGTATTTGTGTAACTAATTATTGCTCGGTGAATTCAAGGGAAACAAAAAGCTGATGCGTTCATGCTACCGGTAGCTTTCTGGGGAGAAAAGAAGGCCTTGCACTTGTTTAAAGGAAGACAATATAGCATTATGTGTCAAAATAGGATTAGAGGTCTGCTAAAGCTCCAGCCCTGTCAAAGGAAGATGCTTTATTTTGCCTACGCTGCAAATCTTTTCTCCTTGTCTCTGTCTCTCTACACTATTATTTGCAGAGTGTGTGCGCATGCTTGTGTCAATTTCCGCCATCTTCTGTTTGATGTTTCAGAGAGGGCATTACCTGTCTTTGGTACTATCTGTGCTTGACAGAGAGAAAAAAAAACTGTACAGTTTCCTGAGTGGGTTGCAGTGGTAATGTAGAGTGGTGTGATGCCCTAGAAAATTCCAGGTGTGAAGTGCTTTATTCATTCCACTGCAGAGGGAGTGCTTCTCTATGTGTGAAGTGGAAGGTGTGACGTTTATTTTCCATTGTGACCAAAATGTATTTGTTTGTTTTTTTTATGGCTGTTTGTGTGTGCATGTGAGAGAGGTTGGGTGTGCACTGAAGTCTCAGAGGTTTTGTCCTCCTCTTCTTCTCTTCCTCCTCCACCTGCAATAGTCTGGGATTGATTGGTCACAGTTCTGAATAACTTTAATTGGCTTGCCTCAGCAGTGGGTGGTTCTCAAACGCCGGACTACTGTGGAAGTCCTAGAAAAGCTTTTTTAAATGTTTGATCATGTGGGCTACTGCCATCTGAGAGGGGTCTTCAGAAGTGCTACCTACATCTTTTTAATTCTGAAGATCCTGGTGTCTTCTGCCTTGTTCTCTCTCTCTCTCTTTCTCTGTAAGATCTGGAAGAGAAGCTCCCCCTCCCTCCACAGTCTATCCACCCCCTTCTTTGGCTTCGAACTGGACTCACTCTCTCATCTCTGCCTCTGGCCCTTTTCCCAGGGCTCTGTTGTTTGATGGGATTTGTGCTCCACCACTACAATTGCTGCATTACACATATACTCACGCATGTGCGCGCATCACACACATAATATATTTGCAAACACAAACGTATACCATTCATCCATATAGTACACCAATGCTGTGTCCTGGAAATTACATTTATATATCACTAGTTTCAACAGCAAATACGTTTTGAGAAAAATATATTGCCATCTGAATTACAATTTTATCAACACAATGAGGAAATTAAAGAATCTGCCCTTTTGCAAAATGTTCATATTGAACATATCTTTTAAACACATTGAAGCAACCAGCTCTTGGTTAAGGTTAGGGAAAGATGATGTCCTGTCCTTTCCCTAAGACCACAATCTTTCCTCAAGCTTAACCAAAATGCTCTTGTTTTCTGAACCTGAACACACGCAGGACTCAGGATGTGAACCAACTATCCACCCCAACCACCTCCCTACAAATTGTGTGTGGTTCAAAATAGTAGAACTTATTTTACTGGACAAAAACATTACCAGTGAACAGACAGTAATCCAGGCAGCAACTAAACGAGAAGTTGCATTATACACAACATGTTGCTTTTACTGATATAATCACAACTAACAAGGACATGCTAGTCTACTGTTGACATTTTTTTGACCGTCAAAACTTATAGACCTTAAAAAGTCCCATAAGTGCAGGCTAGAATAAAATCTCAAAGCTCAAAGCAGGATGTAGTGAAAAGGCCTGAAACTCACCATCACACATTGCACCAATTAGAGACAAAGGGAACATCATTACCTCCTTGCATTTGTCATTTCACAGTAAAATTGAAAGATAATGAAAAATGTTTCCATTCCCCGAACCAATATTACAGTTTACTTTTCTCAAACTCAAACTGTTTGTCGCTTGTATTCTCATCAAGCAACAACGCGTTGTTAATGCTGCTGTGTTTTGTGTTATTTCAATGAAAGCTTCACTTTCAAATCGGTGTATGTATTGTATGTAGTATGGTACCACAAAACCAAATCAGTGATTAATGCTTACATAAGCTCATTGTTTATATTCAAGGAAACAGTGCTTGGCTCTGTATAATTGGCCAGACTTCTAGACAGATTGTCCAGTAAACTGAAATCCAAACGCAGAGTTTGTTTATTAATAATTCTGGCAATCAGACAGACTTCTTGTTTAGTTTTTTCTGTCGGCAGTTAAGATGTGGTGTTTGATTGTTGCAGTTATATATTACTGCTATTTACATTAGCATCAACACTGTAATTACTATCACTCAGCATCTATTTGTAAATGACACAGTCTGCCTAAATGAATTCAAGCTAAATGCATTTTTTAATGTGATTTAAGTGATTTATAATCGTATTAGTGACTGTATATTTGTCATTTAGAAGGCTGTGGATCTTTGGGGAATGCAGAAGTCAATCACAGTGTTTGAGGGGAACAAATAATTAATAATAATTTGATTAAGGTTATTGACAACTGAGGATCAGTCATGTTTTGTACATGAGAGTTAAAAATTCTTTCTGACTATTATTGCTTTGTAGCTGCAGTATCTGCTTTACATAGGTATTGTGTGTGCAAGCCAGCAGCCTGTTTTTGCCTACAGGCAGCTTAGCTTCCATTGTCATGCGGATGTGGATGGCATGTGAGTGAATGTTTTGGGATGCTCAGGAGTTAAATCCTGAAGAGTGGATTTAAGGCTCACTGACACATTAAAGTTGAGCTTTCACTGATGTTTTGGTGCTATACAGTATGTGATATGTTCTGAGGTATGTGTTTGGATTCATGTGTCCACACGTTTTGGTGTGATGATTACAACACGTCACGTGTATGTGCGTGCGCGGCCCGTGTATGTATGTATGTGCTGGCGAGTGTTTGTGTGAACTCTGGACCACCAGCTCATTTCACACACAGACAGACATCAAAGGCGGTTTGAATTAACCCTGCGTGTCGGGCCGCTCTGCATGCCATCCGCAATTTCACATCTCTGCCGCTCCAGCAGCACCAAACTTACATGCCCATTCATATTGAAATGAACAGATGGAGTTTTGCCATGCACCGAATCGCCATCCTTCACTGAGAGAAGATAAAACTTCAAAAGAGCAGAGATACATTCGGATCTGTTTGCAGGTGGTTAGGCTGCAAGTCGTCGCAGGTGAAGTGAAGGTGTTCTGTGTCTCTGTGAAAGTGTGGGCAAAGTGCAGGTATCATGTTTTTTCTTATTAAAGCAGGTCAATTGTGTTTCCATTACAGCCCTCTTGCAAAAGCCGGCTCCCTTTCTCCTTGATTAGACACTGCAGAAATGATGTCATGGTCACACACACACACAGGTACACACATCAAAGCACATGTGCCTCACCTCTTTTAACTCACTTTTAAATCCATTACAGGAAGCAGTGGCCTCACCATATTGTTTGCTTGCGTGTCCAAAATGTGTTTTTTGATTGTTTTGACTGGATAGCGTTTCCTCTCCCTTTGCCTGCAAACACTCATTTTCACATTTTCACCTCATCTTGGCAGCTAATTTAATTTTATATTGTATTTATTGATCTGGCCAACTTCAATTTCCTGCAGCGACGTGATTCTGTTGCACGATGAAAGTGATAATGTAGATGAAGAGGCGAGGATGGAAATGGTGATGAAGAGTGTGATGATGATCATTTCTGTGGGTGATTGTGATTGCGATGAGTTGTATGCTGATTAGAGCGGTGTCTGAAGATGGCTGGGGTCGCTGCAGTGTAGGTGAAGCCTTCAGCTGCGCTGTGTATTTTTAATATCCCCCAGCCATCAGTAGGCTGCCATGACAGCTATTCAGTAAACACATTCATATTTCATTAATCTGGCCTCTCCCCTCTCCTCCCCCTGACGGCCTCTTATTGTCTCCTCTCGAGGTTGTTCAGTAATCCACTGAGACCTTACCTCATCCTACTGTGTTACCTGCACCCACACACATACGCACTCTGCTGTAAGTACTATAGTAGGAAGTCTTTTCTCGTGCGTATTTGGTATACACTTCATGAGTCTATGACGGCTAAATTTAACAGTGTATAGGACTACTGTTAACTCAAATACACCCACACACTGTATGCATGCACCCCTGCGCTTGTATTTACAGTATTGTGTGTAAGCACACTAACACAGGGATGGTCATACCACCAGGGATGGGAATAAAAAAACGGTTCCAAATTGTCTGATCCACCAGAATCTTATGCCTCTGAGCTTATCAATTCCTTTCAATCATGCTGGCATGTCTTTCTGACAGTTGCGCATTGCAAAACAATGACGTCAAACTCATGTGTCTACGCTGCTGGAAACTGCAAGAAGAAAGAGTCATCGCAGAGAGGAAGAAAAGACCGTTCTTTCACTAAGAAAGATGACAACAGTGCTAGTTAATGTCTGTGAAATGATAATTAAGAGTGGGAACAACAGCAATATGCTTTTCCATTAGATGATGACAGACTGTTGCTACAGCTAGCTCTCAGACTGTTTTCTACTGTTTCTACACTGTTCAGTCAGAGATGATAAAACAGTTGCATTGACGGTGAAAACCTGTGTAGACCTACTTTTTTTCCACACAGAAAATTGATCATGAATCAATAAAGAATCGGACTGATAAGGAGAATCGATAATGGCATTGGTATCAATAAAATCAAATCAATTCCCATCCCTACATACCACTGACACACAAACACGCACAATAGTGGACAAACTACATGCTCTTTAAACAGAATCTCACCTAAACCTCACCCTTTTTACATTGTACATCTGATGTTGTATGTTTTTCATGTCTGGAATATGTTTGGGTAATTCTTCTTCACATGCTCACCCACGTGCTGTACTACTCAAGACAGAGCAGAAGAAAACAGAAAGGACGAAATGCCATTACATAACTCTAGCAGGCCTGAGGGCGGCGCTACAAGCACAGACTGAATAAGGAAATCTGAGTTCATTCTTGACCTTGGAAGTTGACAGAGCAATCTCAACTCCAAAGTTTGGCCACACTTCAATGACAACTGAGCAAGCAAAACGCTGAGCTGACAGTGTGATGTGGTGGAAAGCTCTGGAACATGCTAGTATTGTAAGTGGACCTTGAGTTGAGATTGTTTTGACAAAGTAATTGGTGAAGTTTAAAGGACAGGAATTCTTTATAATTCTTTGTACCAAACTTAATTGGCAGGACCGTCAGCTACTACTGGATGGATCTTCAGCCATTTTCTTTAAAATCTTTAAAAAAGGTGTTACTTCCCAAAAGCTCATTTATATTTCCAGCCTATCCACAGCAGACTTATTGCACACAGCTGGAGTGACAGTATTAATAAATGGTCCATAATCTGTTTCTACTGTATAAAGAGTAATATAAGACAATGGCGTAGCTTTGCACTTAATCACCCAAGTGATTAAGTTAATGACACAGTGTCTCTATCATCATGTTGAGAACAAATAAGAGTCCCTTTCTGCAAATAAAATTTAAAATTAACTAATGATTTGGCACTAATGGCCCATTACCAACCATCATTCAAAATTTAGATCATCCTGATATCTGAAGGAAGGCACAACGTACCACAAAGAGACTTGTTACTCAGAGGGGGTTTGCGCTCTCAAGGTTTGCCACCTGTGTCAGGATCTTTATTGTACATGGCTCATGTATTGCACTGTTTTTAAGAGTCCTGCAGAAAGCAGTTATAGCCTTGCTGAAATGATTTCAGACTGATTTCTTGTGTAATTGATTTCTGCATGTCAATAAAATGGTAATGGGTCGTTGCTTAAAGGGTGGCATTTTAGCTAAGACCTGTCCCGTAGTTCTTGTACCGTACTGAAACGAACATTTGTCCCATAATGAAGGCTTGTTGTACATTTTCCTCATATGAATTATTCAGTTGCACTCAGCTGAACTGATCGAGGTGCATTTGTACGTTGTGTGCGTTGTTTGTAGCTGCTCCAGATAAAGATGACGTTGCTGGTCTGCAGAGCGGGAAAAGGGATAAAGCTGTTTGTATGGGATAGGATTTGGCGTCAAATGAGGAGGATAAATAGTCTATCCAGGACTGATTGAGTCTCATAATGTAATACGGACGCAAGGATACAAGAGCGTAGCGAGGCGTGTGCCTGTGTGGAGCTTAGGTGTATGTTTGTATACATGAGAAATAGATTCAGTTACAGCCGTATCATGAGGAAAGATACCTACAGCACATAAAGTGACAGTGAAATCCCTTTTTTTGCTTGCCAGTGTGGTGTGTTTGTGAAGAGATTTTGGCATTGGAGGTGGCTGAGGAGTATGTTTGTATGTATTGGGGGTTGGGAACAGTCTCATCTGCCAATGATGTAAACCCTATATGGCCTCCAGGGTCTGAAATGTTAAATTCACTGTTAAATGTGTGGAGTTGTGAAGCCTTCTGCTGGCACTCCTCTCAGCACCTCAGCTCCAGCATCAAAACCAGTCGACATGACATCATGGCACACAGACGTGCAAACCTCACACTGACTCTGTGGGCCAGACTGTGGTTGAGACACTCTTACTTCAACTGCCTTTTTTTTTTTTTTACCTTTTTTAACCAAATCCACACATGTCTATTTTCAAAACTGGCTGCTTGTCACTTCCTTCTCCACAGCTCTTATACTCTTAAGATACGGTCGACTATTGTCTCAAAAGGCATGTGTCTAACACAGTTAGAGTCTGTCTGTATCTAGTGGACTGCTGCACTCAAATTAGCAGCTTTTAGTCACAGCTCTCTGTGTGACTCAACTCTACAGCCTCTGTGTGAGTTGATAGCAAGGCTGAGGTCAACTGTGCACTTCTCTCTCTCTGTGTACGACATACTTTAATATAACTCTCACTGCAGAGATGCTGAAAGAATACACCAGTTTTTTCAGCAGCTACTTTTTACTTGTTGTTTAGAATAATGTGGGGACCTGCGTTTCCTTCAACCCATTAGGAATCCAATACAAACCCAATTTGAACAACTTAGTTTCTTGCATGGATATCTTTCATAATGGCACCACTGTTCTTTTGCACTTATGTGCTGCACCATATGTATTAAGCCTAGATTTTAATTGGCCAGTAGACAGCCTCTAAATATGATGAAAATCCAGGAAAACAGGACAGTTGGCGCCTGCCTTTCACATGACTGGGAAGGTAGCGCGCACCCATAAATAAGTCTGGCCATTGTTACAGTGAATGAACATGATTTAGTCCTAAGAAAAGAGTCCAGTTCTGCATCAGGCAATCTGCAGCAGATTTAGAGCAGGATATCCACAAACTCCAACACTCCAACAAGAGAAATGCTGTCACAACAGCAGCAAATAACATAATAATTTGCAATACAACAGAACGACAACAGAACGACAACAGAGACAAATAGTGACCAGATACCATGAAGCCAGTAGAAGTGCACATCAAGCATAAAAACGCTCATATCCTGATCTTGGCTTTGAAAAAACTTTAGGTATGAAACATTGGGCTTTGTACAAGTGTTAGCTTCTATATTTTAGACTATTCATAGAAGTTGGCCAATGAATACTGAATTACTGATGGCTTTAGTCACAGACAATTAATAAACTTTTAATATAACCCAAATGGGTTCAGTTAAGTGACCATGATATTGGTACTGGTACTGGTAAATTAAATTGAATATAAAGTAGATATTAGAAACAGTGTATGTTATGTTATTTGTGCAGTGACAATAATCCTTTTGCAAAGTAAGTTAGTGCAGTGGTAAATGACCCCATATAATATGAATATATGTATATATATATGTGTGTGTGTGTGTGTGTATATGTATAAATATTATGTACATACATACATACATACATACATTCAAGAACATGCTAAAAGACATAAAGATGCTTTTCAGTAATTTGTTCTTGATTGTTTGAATGTACTAGCTGAGATGCAGCTGAAATCTTTTGAAGTGCAAATTAGCCTGGATCTGGAGACCAATTGAAACATGTAACTGGTTGATATTACCTCCGTCTTCATTGTGTTTAAATGACCACATTCTGCTTCCCATTATCCTGCAATATGGGTGAAATGTGCAACTCAGGCATAAGAGCCATGGTCTGCCTTTTTCCTCACAGACATAAAGAAACCAAAGTGACAGACTCACTAAAATGGAAATTGAAACTTACAGCTTGAAGAATGAGAATTTTATGAAACATTTTCCTTTGTACTGTAGCTTGGCAAATTTATGCACCAAAGCGTAAACTTTCTGGCTCTAAAGAGGATCATTCTTTTCAGCCATCAGTCAGGCTGGTTCACAGTCCCCTCTGCCTCAAATATATGTGACACACACAAACACTGGAGCATACATTTGAGACATAAATGATGAAGCAGGGACATCTTTCATCAGTATGTCTCTGCAGCTCCATGCCATGCTACAGGGGTTAGACATAACATAAAGCATGCACTTACTATATCCAAGCTAAATAGTGGTATCTATCACAATGTCAATTTTTATACTATGATAAATGTTCTGTTGCAGGGATTCTTATTTTGAATGTTTAGGTGGCCCACTTTTTCTAAATAAGTTTGACTTTGTGTGATCCAAAGCTGATTTTACAGGCTGCAGTGCAGGTGTATGTTACTCTCGCACAGTTACTTTGTGTGAATTTCCTAAGACTTAATTGTCTTCCACTAGGGACTAGGCGACGCTTTGGCAACCTATGGATTCTTTGACATTGGGATTTTTTAGAACAATTTAGGGAACCTTTTCATTCTCTGTTTTGATCAATTGAATATAACAGCAGTGTCTTCCTGTGAAATAAAAGGACTCTCCAGGCGTGACGTGTTGTAGATATAGAACCACATGCTCATTACTCAAGGTCTTAGCCTTGATTCTGAGAGGTGGTGTTAAATGTGTTTTTGTTTGTTTTTTTTACGAGTAGAAAGCAGTTGTTAGGACCCAGCGTGTGTGTTGTATGATAACATAGTAAGCAAGGCCCTGCATTGATCTGTATTTTAATAGTGTGTTTGTAGAGCTTTTCAAAGAGCAGCCCGCATGTTCAAGGCATTGATTGTTGCACAGTCACACACTTTGTGCAAATGCTGATTGACGGCTCTTTCTTAAATGTTGTCTGCCGTTTATACCACACAACTTTGGGGACTGAATCCGTCTCTCTGCCTCTGTGAATTTGTTGTTCTAAACTGCCTCTCATCAAAATTGAGTTTCTGTTGAAAAGAATATGGCAAGCAATGTTGGCTCATAAAATGAGAGGTTTTTGGTGTCAGAATTGTCAGGCTAACAAAGGAGACGAAAAGCTCGAGATGTTACCTCTAATGTCTGTTCTCCTAACAAGGACTTCAAGTGCCATATTTGTCCTGCTTGGTAACGCTTGAATTTCCTCATGTTGTCTCAGGTTCACAGGATAATTTGTTTGATTTGTATCATTTGATTTTCATTTTTCATCAATGCCACGCTTCTGTTTTTTTAAGCCTATATTCTTATGCATGGGAGTGTTGAATGCAATGAAAATGTGGATTTACTGATTTACAAGGTCCACTAAGTAAAGCTTAAGTTAGGACTCATTAAGGTTTATATGCCAAAAATGTGGCAAGAGTACTGAGGAGACAGTGAAGCAGGAAGACAGCTTCACAAAATACAAAAGCATGCTGTTACTGGAAGACTGTGGAGTAGAGGCTGCAGGGAGGAGACTATCATTACCCATTTAACGTTAGGGCATTGAAAGCTCAATTACACACTTCATAAAACAGGTAGACACCCAACACGAGTCTGCACGCACTGTAATCAGTTACAATCAGTTGAACCTGTCTTATTGGAAAGTATTGGAAGGAAACTAGTATCATCTCAAGGAAGCAACATATGATCATGTTATTGTGGTACGTTGGAGAGGCATCATTTGAAATATACTGACATTAAATTAACTCCATAAAAGAAACAGGTTTAGGAGAGATACATTTTATAAATAGACTGCAGCCCAGTAGGTGGTGGTGATGCACCTATAGACAGGCCGAAACAGCAGAAGGGTGGCAATTTGGAAACTGGTGTGTATAAGCTCCCAAGACTGCTACATTATATTAGCATTAGCTTACTGCATTAGTTTATTTAGCCCTCTTTTATGAGCTAATACAATGTCTTTGGTTAACATGGTTCTGCTAGTTTGTGGAAATGTTCCACTATGAAAATGTCACATGACTTCAATGGGCCTAAAACTCTGATGAGAGACAGTTTGTTTAAAACTGTTGAATTTCATGAGTGAAGTATCAGGTCTGATGCATCTTATACATGCTCTTGGAGGTTGCGGTCAACTATTGAAGTTCATGCAACATCTGTAAGGAAATCAAAAGATTTTCATGTATTTTTTTGTTTTTTGCGAACCTTTTAGATGTCACCTTTTGTTTTCTGGCCACCATTTTGTCCTCAGGAGTTGGAGACCTAAAGTGTGGTTGGGTTTTAATTGGTTGTCAGTCAACCGTGATTTTTGGAATGCGTTTTGTCTTACGGAGGTTGTGGATGTTTTCAGTAATGAACCTGAACCATGTGACACTTTTGTTGATCCCGGGTTTTGTATTTGCAGGTTTAATGGATGTGTAATTGCTTGCTTTATGAATAATCAGATCAGCATGCAAAGAGGAGTGAAATTGCGGGCTTTCAGCAGCCAAACAGCGTGCTGGTTCTGATGAGAGAGATCGGACCCACTTATGTGGAAATCGGCGACTGAGCTCCGCAGAGAGACATCAAAGCACGTCGGTTGTGTGTTTGCTCTCGTCTGATTTGTGATCACACAGAGCATTTTACCTCTGACCCGCAGTCTGTGGAGTCAGGGTTTGACATATGTTGCACACAACTGTCCTATTGTGTCAAATATTTAAATGTTTCACTCAGACGCTTCGTTAGCCTCGGCTTTCAAGGCTAAAGCTGTGGACAAACATGCTAGTAGTCTAATAAGTATGGAAATGTAAGGCATACAGTATGCCAAAACCATATGGGTTATTATAAGTTACACAGTTTCCTCTGGCCATCAGTTTGACCACTAAATGAGAGTCCTGATTCCTGTCGCCCGTGCACTCTTAATACCACACTCGACTAGAACAAAGTGAACCTTTTTGTTTTGATATGGAAATCCACCAGGAGCCTGCTTTAAAACAACGTGGAAAACGTTATTGATTGGATCAGATTTGACTTTCTGCCGTAAGCTTTTGATATTAAAATGGAATCTAGCAGTTCTCCAGACAGATCAAACTTAATGACCTTGTGCCTTGGCACACTGGATATTATCTTCAAAGTGCTCAGTTTTCTCCTGTGGTTGTAGTTTGTGTTGCTGATTGTAATTTTTTTCTGTTGTTTCTGTTATTTGTCCACTGGATGGAGAAATAACAGACTTCCTCCTAATAGATGGGTGGGTGCTCAGGTTATTTTATTGTATTTATTTTTGACTGTTGACTTTTATTGAATGTGTTAGTTGCGTTAAATAAGTTGTATAATCTAATATATGGTTATAATATATATTGTGTTGCTGAAAAGCACGTTTTTTCTATCAATTTATGGGTGTTGGTGTGGTCCAGGCTCGGTATTTTATTAAGGCCATGGTTGCTGTTGCGGGGGTGCCCAGTGAAATGGTTAAGCCCTGGCTCTCTTTCTACAGTGCAGAATGGGTAGGCATTAATCTGGCCCAGCTGGACAGAGGGAAATTAATGATCATTTACACTGACGACATAATCAGGCTTCACGCTGTCCTCCGATACTAAATTGCTTCTTTTGTTCCACAAGATCTCCGTCTCTCTCTCTCTCCATCTCTCTCTGTCAGTGTCTTTTCTTTTTCTCTCTCGCTCTCAACTCTCTCTCTCTCTTCTTTTTTTTTTTTTTCTTCCCAGGTCGTTCTCTGTTATCGGTCATTAAGTGCTACGTTTCCATGGAAACAGCCAGTTTGGCAGGAATTGGCATGCTGTAAAAGCATCCCTGTGATGTTCAATATGGAGAACTCTTCCTTCCAATGAGAGCTTGTCCAGTTTAGTGTGTTGCCGCAAACCTGTTAGGGCTGCGAGTCGTGCTGCAGAAGCCCGGGCGTTTTGGAGAGAAGGGCTCGAGCCGACGTGTCTCAGCAGGTGCAGATATGGAAGGTTGTTTAGGGCGCACCCCCACCCACACAAAGGCACACACATGGCACGCTGAAGACGTCCCCTCCGTCCCTTATCTCTCAACCAGGGTTTGTGTAGCTGTTCCCTTAATGCCGTCACTTCTAAGAGCAGTGACCCTGTTGGCAGGTGACATGGGGGACTGTCTGTGTGTAATTAGGCTGTGCTCTGTGTGTAATGACTTAGCATGGAGCGGCTCTCTATCAGGCCCAGCAGACAGCCGCTGTTCGTGTCAGACAGTGGGGAGAAAGGGAGGAAGAGGTTCGACCATCACCAAGGGCAAGCCTATAGGACATTTCTGTAGCCTCATGTCTCAGAGGGGAGGTTAAATTGAGTTCCTGAGTCAGTGAAAATCCCCCTATCGCTTATCGAAAGGCAAGAGGGTTAAATATTCAGTCTGGGAGGTTTGAAATGTAATCTGCACTGTGAGTTTAAATTGTCTTTGGATTCTTCCCTCTCTGCTCTGTTCTGCCTGTGGTAAGACAGAGATAAGTGGGACAGACCAAAATGGCTGTCATAGTGACTGTCACTCAGGTATATATGCTGGGCCTGCAGAGTCGGACATAAAATTCAACTTGCCAAGTAATATGTTTTGCTTGATACTTGTTATACTTTATAAATTGATATCTCTGATATATATTTGGGAGCTACTTCAAAGCCAACATCTAGAGACTGCGTGATTCTGCTTCATGAATGTGTTCACCGCAAAAAACATTCATCTCAACAAGTGAATTCATCTCAGATTTAGCCATCCACAACTTTTTCTTAAAACATGAAATTACGTCAAACGGATGAGATAATTCTATGCGTTCCTGGTTCCTGGCGATAAATGAGCCAGATTGCTGCTAGAATTTGGCAGTTTTTGATCAGGTGGTTGAATGGGTCGTCCGTTTAAGTTTCTCCTGGCCATGTGTGGAGGTGTCTTTGAGCAAGACACTGACCTTAACTGATGCTTTCAGGTAAAAACATAAAACAATGTAAGTTGCTTTTGACAAAAACGTCTGCAGAATGTAATTTAGAATCATGAAAATTACACTGATCCTGGAAAAATCTTGACAAGTTCATTTGGATTTGACGGGGGATTAAGACAGGGATTGTTTTCCAGCGTTGAGCTGTGTTAAAGTCTGTATGTTTGGATAATGTGCACTGTATTCCACTGCTGTACATCCTAAGCACGCTATTTTCACCCATTGGAATTATATAATAACACCTCATTGACCTCTGCTGCTCTAATACCTCTATGAAGTCTCTTCTCCAAATTATAGCTGATCTACGCTCGGCTGTCTCTGGCTCTGCAAGTTGCTTTCAGCTCATTATCCATTTCATATTTACTGATGTTTTACAAGAGGGAACTCAGCAGCGGAGATTTAAGATGACTTGTCTTATTTACAGAGTTTATAGGAGCAGTAAGGCTGCCAGTACTTTTTTAATACATAATATTATAGTTTAGGGTTTAAAGCGAGTTGCTAAAGCTTGGCAGAGATGGGCAGGGATGTGTGGAGCTGCAGTATATGCAGTGTGGGAAGGATGATGAGAGGATATGAGCTGCAGAGGAGGACAGACAGATGGCGTGAAAGAGCAGCGGTGCCTATACTTTCTGGCACGGATGACCTAGGACATTATGAGAGTGAGCAGTGAGCTGCAAACCAAAAATAATGCAATTGGACATTGATTATTTAAAAACATAATGAACCAAAAACACTGTCTTTAATAATATCAAGAGGCCGTACGAACTGCTTTTGAAAGAGTAGGCTAGTTCTTCTTTGAATACATTTTTTGCATAGAGCACAGGATGAGACAGTGTTTAGCTAGCCATTTGTATCAATAGACTGAAACAAGCCAAGCTCACAGTTAGACTGATGGACAGGTGCCAGGCTTCATCAGTGGCGTGGAAGTGGCGCAGTAATTAGTCAAATGAGGAGGAAGTGGAGGAGATGCTACAGAGAGAGAGAAATCCCCTGGGGATCTGTCTCCTCAGCAGGAGGACCTCCACGGCCCACTCAAATACACACAGACGAACACAACCATGCAAACACAAATTCACGCACTTCCCAAAACACAATGTGCACAGTTTCACACATTAGAAGTCTTTTAGATACAGAAACAAGGAGCATACATGCCCCAAGAAATAATCTACATGCCCACAAACACTCACACACACATAGGCGCACACTCATCACGTGCTATTTTGCTACTGCTGAGACTTAATGCGATGGGATGGGAGATGAAATTTGGATGATTGTATGTTTGATATACAGCAGCCCCTGCCTGAGTCATTACTGTGACAATATGCAGGCAGTGTTAGAGCTACATAAAGTATTGAATAGGAGGTGGGGATGGGGAGGGGGTTGAGGAAGTCAAGAAAATAAGAGAAATAGTGGAGGGAAGAATTATAGGGAGGATATTTTTGAGGCTGTCTATTTGAGAGAATGTAGTGGATGGGAAAAACAATTCCCTACCATCAGCAAGTTAATAAAAAGGCTGCAGTTTATCTCTGTCTAAAAGACAAATACCCTGACTGAGGATGGAAGGGAGGAGAGGAGCAGGAGGGGGAGGCTGCCCCACATTTCCCTTCGTCCTTCCCTGCTCCAACAAGTCACTTACTATGAATCCCTCTGTCTGATGGTTGCCAACTGGCTGGCCGTTTTCTTTTTACCGGGCAAATTCTGTTGAAGCCTGCGATCACACACCACTTCTGCATGACCCTTTGGTTCTGCTGACAGGGCTAATTAATGGATAGATACAAAACCGGGCAGTTAAAAGATCGCTGTGGGCTCCATCTGTCCAGCTGGTCTTGTTTGCCCGTTGGTTTGTGCCGTCTGTGGCTTGGCATAGTGAATATCCCCTCTCACACTGTCATACTGGCATGCTTTATCTGCTTGAGTCATATTTTTTTTTTATCTGCTCGTTTGGGGAGCAGAAAAGGATCAATTATAATATAAGACACTGTGTTCAAGGTCAGTTTTACTAAGGTTCTTGATTGTCTCATGGTCAGTTAAGCTGGACTACAATGATGAATCAGTTACGGCTCTGTAATTCGAATCTCCAAGCCATGGCAATCGCTAAAACAAGAATTACAAGCACTTTGAACGGCCTCTAGATCTTGTATAATGTGACACAAGTGAGCTCTGAATGAAGATGATAATCGCATCACTTAGGATGTTGGTAAGATGCAATGAAGCAGTGAAGACAGCAAGTTTAAATACACTGATTACATTTGAATGAGACCATACAGTACCTGCAGGTGAATATGCTATTTCAGCGTGGAGATTACACAAGGCTGAGTGTATGCAAAGTCCTGTCTCTGTGGGGTGTTTGTTCACGTGTGTGTGGTTGTGTGCGCGTAAATAGTGTTTTTCTTTGTTCAGACCTGTTTGTATCACCAGTTGACAATCCCTCTGATAATGTTGCAGAAGCCAACCCACTCTACCCCCCCACCCCTCCATGTCATCTTTTTGTTTCTTTCTCGCTCTAATCTCAAACTCTCCCCAAGGGGTGTATGTAAATATTTAGCCTAGCCTTTGTTTCCTATGATGAGTGCCCGGATGCAGCTATCTCTGAGTTACTTTGTGTTGGCACTGGCACCCTGTGTTGCCTCTGAGACTGTGTTTCTTTTGCATGTACTGTTACAACACAGTAACAGTAGATACGGTATGTGCAAAGTTAACCTGCTAGGCCTCAGATATCTCAGCTTGTAAACAGCTGTCATGTCGCTATTAACAGGATGTACTAGTTGGTTTAGCTGACGTGGTTGTGTGTGAGTATCAATTGGCCGTTCATTGACCCCCCCCCCATACTTACTGTTGCATATCAAGCTTTCCATTCTGGCCCTGCACATACTGTATGCAGCTCTCAACATTCGTAGTCATTTTTGAAATAATGAATCCTTGATTTCAGTCACAAGTAGACAAAAGCAGGCTTCTAATTATTACCAACCATCGATTTTGCCGGCTGAAGTGAAACTGTCACTGGCAAGTTTTGCACCTGTAGCTAGGTAGCTAGTTAAGCTAAAGTGGATGGCTACATAGTGTACATGATATTGTGCTAAAAGATTGAGGCTAAGGCTGCATGTCCCAGACAAAAAGTTAACATCCTCACAAGTTAAGGATCCATTTAGAAGACGAAAAAATAGGAGGACAGCATTGTTCTTGTATTGCAGTTTTCAAGTTTAACGTTGGAAGAGAAAAGGCTTTAAGGATGAGGGCTAACCAACCACACTATCTCTCTGGTAACGTTGGCTGTGGTTGCTGGAGAGTAAACTTCCCCAAATCCACTAAAGGGCAGGACAGAGCTGCAAATGTTGGCCTAACTCTGATAGCATCCAGTAAGGAAATACTATACAGTGGATGTGCTACTCATGAATAGGGCTATTTTTTAACATAACATGTAACCCTCTTAGCAGAGCCCGATGCTTCGACATGTGGAGACATCCAAAGCCTGACAGACTTGCTGTGCCTAGTTACAGTTGCTAAGCTATTGCTGGACAATCACTGTTTTGGGGTCAGGTTTTGGTGAGCGGTCAATGTGCTGTTGCATTCAGACTTCAAAATGTGGCTGAGATAGAATCACACATCACACAGCTATCACATGGTGGATAATTGTTTTTCTGTTGGTGTGATGCAGTGCCAAGCCCTGGTAGACAGTCAGAAGGAGTATATGCCATCAAGGCATGTGGCAGCTCTATATATGTTGTCCATTGCTGACATACTCGTCTTTCTCTTTTTCTCCTCTGTCTCATTGGGACTGAAAACCTCCCTGAGACACTAACTTCACAATAGCAGTCAATGTTTCTGCTTTTTCTGCGTCTCCCGGTCCTATTGAACTATGAGAGGCTTCTGGTGTGTTGTTTCTTATCGAGCTCCTCCGAGGGGCTGCTGCTCCCTATGTGTTCTCTCTTATTGAACTCTTCCTGAGGCCCGTGGAAGCTGGGTCTGCTCGGCAGAGCCCACTAATATTCCTTAATGATGTGGCATCTGTCTCTGTCAACCTCCACGCCGCAGCAGCCAGACGCAGCCTATTGTGGCTGACTTCACAGAGAGATAAGCAGTCCTCTCTCTTAGACACAGACGAAGGGACAATAACATCAACACTACCGAAGAACATCAGTGCTACCAGCAAACATAGCGAAAAAGTCAACAAAGAAGTCTTTATACAAAGTGGCAGAAGCAGACAGAGATCTTTTTCATTTGTTATCACTTTCACTGTTTTGACTTTCCTCTGCTGTGTTGATGACAGGAGGAACATTTTGAAAAATCCAGGGTTTGTGCTATAACGTGAGTTGGTTTTGAAATCTTTTGCAGCAGGTTTAACAGGTTTTTTCTACAGTGCTGAAGTAGAGGAGTACGGGGATTGACTTGCTTAACAGTGGACTTCTTAGATGAGTGTTGGGAGCCAGCTAAAAATATGCATACCACTTTTTAACAGTGATTTTCTGGAGTCTCGCCACCCTCTGTCTCCCCATCTGTGTGTTTACAGTAACACTCGGAGCTTGGCACACTGGAACCAGTCATCATGGCTAATGATGAGAATGTGAGTATGTGTGACATGTATGAGCTGTACACAGGGCGTGAATGTGAGTTCGCGCACATGTACATTTGCATGTCTCAGTGTGTATGTGTGATTTTCAGTGTGTACTTGACAGTCCTGACTGCCAGAGAAAACATATTGGTGGCAATTGGCGTAGTTAGTTCTGTTGTATCCTGTGTGAGCGTTAGCAGCAGAAGGTTCGATTGGCCGTCAGTGGCGCTCTGCAGAGCCACCTCTCCTCTTTTCCTGTGAGGATGACAGGCCTACACAGAGAGCTGCTCAGGCGTCACAGCCTCCAGCCAACAGCATAACTGATTAACGCTGCTAATTTCCTCCACAGCCTTTCCAATCCATGAATTATCATTCCTCTTTACAAAAAGGATGGGCACCACAAAACACTCACATCCATTTTATTCTTTTTTTTTCTGTTTTTACTATGTTCATTTTTTTAATAATGTAAAGTGCTGCTTAGAGCTGACATCTCTGTGTAATGTAAATGGGACTTAAAGGTGCCGGTAATCTTTTAGTGGAAATAAACCATCAATCGTCAACATACTTTCAATTAAATAAATTAATAAATCAGTGCATATTTCTTCCCTTTAGAATAGCTTGTGTGCTCATATTGTGGGGACGTACACTGCAAAGGCAGTGCTATACACTGTGGTGGAGAATAACTTGCGTACATTTAATCAAGTACTGCAAGTTCGAAGCACAGTACTTGTAATTTACTTGATATTTCCATTTGATGCCACTTTATACTTATACTCCACCAGATTTCACAGGGTAATATTCTAGCTCCACTACATTTATTTCAGAGCTATTACTAAACTAAACTAAGAAGCATTTTACTAGATTAAACCACCAAACAGTATATAAAGTAATAAAGATTTGCTCTACCTCAACCAACTACAGCAGTAAAGTACTGCTTTACATGTTAATGCATCAATAAAAATAATGCTCCAACATGCAGGGCTGTTCTGCATAACGAGTAGTTTTACTTTCAATAGTTTAAGCACATTTGTTGCCAGGACCTTTGCACTTTTACTTAGACATATGATAATAGCAACATTTTATTTTACATTTTTATTTATAATATGTTCTTTTTTTTTACAGAACTCTTTTGTTCCTGCTGTTTATTTTTTATAAGTACCCAGTGGTACTCAAGTGGTTTGCCTCAAACTGCATATGATTATCAGTAAAGTTGCCTGCCACAGTGCTTAGGTTTTCTCCTGTACCTGCCCCATTACCTGTGAGCGAGTCAAGCTCTAAAGCCCTCAAATATAATTTCAGGCGGGCTGATGTGCTTATGGCCCTTCAGCGATGATGGTCACTCATCTCCAACCTTTAGCTAAAGGGGATTTAAAGCCCTTCAGGCCTTTCGTGGCCAGCATTACCATGTGCTGTCGGTGTGCACCCAGTGCTCCTCCAACCTAATGCTCATTGGCCTGCTGCTTCTTTCTGGGCTGAAGCTCTGTCTGGTTGACAGCACAGTTCAATCTTCTCTCAGAATGGACAGGGACCTCATCTGCCCGTTACAGGAGTCCGTTGTAATGGCCAGCCTGTCAGATAGACGAGCACCCCACAGTACTATCTACCTATATTTGTCTCCCTTTATATTTTTATTAGTCCATGTAGAGTGATAAAAAGAATAAAACAGACTTTCCTCAGGCAAACATCCATAGTGTTTCACATACAAAATGGCAGACTGATACCAGTGCTGTTTATGTGGCAGTACATGATGTACAATAGACGCAGGTCATCGGAGAGGGGGACAAACTGTGTGGGTGGATACAGTACACTGGTGTCATACCCATTTACACTGAAGGAGCACCCGCCAGCTCAGGTGTATGATACTGATCTATCATCTGTTAGACTTGTGTAAATTTAGTGGTGGGCAACACAGACAAAATTATTATCACAATAACTGTCAAAGCTTGAAATCTTAAACAGTATATCATAGTATTTTGTAAACTATTTAAAGTTAGAACATGTTATTCATTTAGACATCAGAAATTTGAACCATAACTCAATATGCATATTTATTTCTGGTTTGGTTATTGGTGAGAGATGATAAATGGTAATAAATGAATTATTGTCCAGCCCTGTGTGGGTTAGCCTATGTGTAGCAGAAACCATACATGTCAATGGGGACTAAGCTTTAGTTTTTGCCTGGACCCACTATTGATATTGTATGAATCAGGTCTCAAATTAAAGCAAAGCAATTATCAAACTGAGTGCTGGTTTGCATTTACCAACTGAGTGCGTGTTGCCGCAGCTAATTTTCATACATTTCTGGACCACATTGACAGCGGTTGACTTAATTTCTCAATGGTTTGGTGGCTCTATGCTTTGAGGAGGTAATTAAGTAATGCATTTTCCAATGAGGCTGTTTGATGATTGTAGTAGCAGAGACTGCACAATTATGCAGTACGTTGGAATCATTTTAAATCCCTAAATTTAGAGGGAGAGTGCAGGACAAGTAATGGAAGTTGCATTAGAAATTTTTTTTCCCTGAAGAATACTCCCTCAGCTCGTTTTTTTAAATGGTTAAAAAGTGGACCTTACTGTGTATTATATCAAATAAAAAATGTTATGGAATCCCCACAAGCAAGATGAGTCTTATTGATCTCTCTCTTTGTCTTTTGTGTTTTGTTTCTAAGCTCAGAGTAGAGAAGGCTCTGCCTGCAATGTCCCCAAGACTGCCATGAATCTTCCAGAGAGAGGCAGACCCAGAGAGCACTACCACACATTAAGGGAATGAATATTGATTTAAAAACAAATTTGACATGGTTTTTAAATCGACTTGAAAAATGCATTGCTTAAAAGTGTCAGGGGTTTGTAGTCTGTCAATGGAGCGAAGAAAACTTCGCTCTTGTTTTATGGTTTAATAAGATTCCATTAATGGCTTCTTCCACCTTGAAAACCCTCTGAAATGGTGTGTGTGTGTGAAAATGTGTGGGTATGTTCATGTGTGTAAATACTCACGTGATTATTGGTCTCAGGTTTGAGGGCTGCCGCATTCAGAACCGAGGGGTAATGACTAATTCCTTTGTGTGTGAGTGTGTGTGCTTGCATGGACTGTTGAATTGCAGACTAATGACTTTTTCAGGATGAGTAGCTGAAGCACAAAATGAAAGAAACAAAACTAAAATAATAGAACCACTTGTTTCGCTCATCAGAACACATTTAAAAATGCAGATTTCACCTTCACGTTTCACTTTGAGAAGTAGTTTAAAGTGTTGTTTGAAACTAAGCAGGATCCCTGATCCCTCAGAGGGCGGCCAATATAAGACACCAGGCAATCGCGACAGAGTGCTTGGTTGGCATGGTCCGAGCTTCTGGGGCCAGGTTTGCCTGCTCAGCGGGCCAGTGGAAGGAAACTGCCTCTGGCTGCCTGCCCAGCCTTCAGCTCAACAGAGACGGATCATATGGACGCCAGTGTTTTCCTTTCCTAATTGCTGCACATCAACACATCAATCCCACAGACATAATATTTCATAACAGAGCGAGAGATCCTCACTTTGGCAATTTTGAAAGAAATATGAGAACGTTTGGTTTGTAAACATTCAATCACGAGACTTCAGGATCAGGCGATGTGCTGATTTCAGTCATGTCAGATCTAAATGATGTGTGTGCCGTAGTGTGTGCGGATCACCAAATCACCCCAGATAGTCACTGAAAGACAAGGCCCCAATAGCCTAGTTTAATTGATTCATAACCTTGATCACATGATAAATACAAACAATGACTTGCTCATTGTGAACAGAGCCAACTGATCAGCGCTCACATAGCAGGGCTACTGCAGGAGACTACTGCAGGCTGCAGATACTCACCTCCAGTTTCTTGTACAGTGTACAGGTCCCCACTCAGCCTGTTTTCAGGTGTTTTTTATTTCAGCACAAGTGCAGGTAAAGTCTTGTTGGATAATGTGTATCTGAGTGACATCCCAGGTTCTGAGGTCAGTCTATGATGTGGTGTGTGTGGTGCTTGTACTTTGTTGTGTATGAGTAATCTGTGTTTCATTCAGTGACTGAAGGAAACATTGGATAAAATCAAAAGTAAGTATAGTGTGTCTCCAGCTTTACTGGTTGTTTAATGACCCAAGAAGTCATTGTTTCACAGAAAGATGTAGTCTTTTTCTGTAACTCTGTCCTCATTCAGCTAGTGGTGGGACCTTTCCAATTGCTGGATTGGAAATGGTTATATCTGGTTATATCACTTCAAATGAAATGAAATGAAAAGCAACTAGCCAGATCATGCAGTCACAGAATCACAATTGTGATTGTATCAGTTCTCTTGGCAATTTTTCATTATAAAGACTTATTTTCTGTGTGTTGCGTGCTGTAAGGCTCAGTTAACATCCTCAGTAAGCATGATATTAGTTTTCATTGCCGTGCAGATGACACACAGTTTTACATCTATGTTTTGCCTGATAATGTTGGACTAGACTCCTTCATTAACTAAATCTGACATTAATCTACTGTATGGTTGGCATATTGCTCAGGCCTGAAAAGAGCTTCAGTGATTTCATTATTTCAAGGACATAAATATATTTTAATACTAGTTCTGAACAACACATACGAAATGTCACAAAAAACATTTGGCCACCTGAGAAACGTTCTGAAGGTCAGTAAGTTTGATTGTCAGACGTACGCTGAAAAACCAACATGCTTATATTAACAGACTGCTGTTATGAAAGCAACAATCTCAGGCCTTGTTGAGAAAACAACAAGAACCTGAAATCAACAATTTAACTATTCACTGACCTTGTGTGCTTTTTTGACACCGGTGAGCTGTTGTGAAAGATTCACAGTTTACATTGATATAATTTGTAAAATAGGAGCAGACGAGCAAATATCCAAACCCCATGTTTTAATATTTTGTTTTGAGATATAAGGACTGTTAAAGAACATTTTTGTTGGATGAATAAGGACATTTTTGGAGATTAATTAGGAGGTCCAATACCTGCCGAATCACCCCATATTTCATACACTGATAGTATAAGATCTTTGTAGGCTTCCTGTAGCTGTTTCCTTTTGCTACTCAGACATAAACTAATGCTTAACGTGTACCTTTTTTATTCTTGAGCTTACTTGTTTTTAATTGTAGTTATCCTCTATGAAGTGCATTACATTATATCATCATGTTTGAAGGTTCAATACTGTATGAAGTGTGTAATTCCTTGAGTAAATGATTAATTGAGGAAAGGAGTTTATAGTACCTCAAACTAAGGGCAATTAACTACACACATAACCTGAGTAAATGCAGCATTTCGGCCTCGCATTTAAAATTTAAAAAGACCCTAATTGCTTTAAAATATTCAACAACAACAACAGGCTTTTCCTGGGTTTTCAGAGGAACTATACAAAATGGTTTTATTGCGTGAAAGTGGGTCTTGCAGTGTCTCAGGGCAGCAGGATAAGTGGTAATTCCTCGGGTGGTGCTCTGTCGTAGACTACAGATCCTATAGAGCGAGTCCGGGCCGCTGAGTCAGCCTTCACAATTCTTCCAGGGGGAGCAGACTAATCTCCCAAGTACCTTCCTCTGTCAGCGGTCCAAGCATCTGTCGTTCTGCCTCTGGATGCCCCTCCTTTCCAAACATCCCAGTCCCTTGTGGCATCCCAAACCCATCTCTCTTACTTGTTTTTTGTTGTTTTTGAAGTCTGCGTCTGCTTAACCCCAATAAGAGTGCTTGATATGTTGCTGTTTCTGAGTGAAAATGTTGTAATTCCTACTTGCATTTAAAACTAGGGGATTATGGCCCTTAATAGGTTGCAAAGATTCTACGGCCTGTTTGGTTCAGGATAGCCTTCAGTAACCCACTGGATTAAACCACAAACATGTTACCAAGCTGTAAATAAGGCTGCTTGTTTTAGTTCCAAAGGAGTTAACATTGTGGAGATGCAAGGTGTTCACCCAGCAGTGAGGATCTGCTGGAGTTTGCATTTATTTAATTTGATCCTGACTGCCAGACTGCAGCTGGCTAGCTAAGTGCTTTGCCATTAGGGCTCTGTTCTGTGTTTAATTCTGCTACAGTGCTGAGGCTTATGGGTATAATGGCAGGCTGCTTACTGCCTGCTCTACAGTAAATGTTTACCATCTTGTGTGCTACCTTGGGAATAAGCAAACAGCACCTCTGTGATCTTCTTAATTAAAGTAATAGCTGCAGTAATCTGACCTTTTGATTCCCTGTGTTCTCCACCTGCAGATTTATAGTGAGAAGAAGAGCCAGTTTGAAATCAAGAGAAACAACCCCAAGGACTTGGTGGAGAGAGTGGCACGGGACATCTCCAAGCTGCTCAACAGTAAGAGGAAAGCCCTGGAGGTAAGAGGGCGATGCTCCACATGTTATAACACCTGTGTACAAACACGTACTATACCCCAACATGCACACATACATGTTGGATCATTTGACTCAGGCATGTATTACAATGGACATTCATCTGTTTTGGGTGAGACCATAAATAATCGAAATAATGCCAAACAACAACTTGTCAACAGTATCGTCGTCTATAATTGAACTTGTGCTTGTCTGATGATTTTCTGCACACTCTGAATTGGCCATCAGCTAATAGTTTTTTGCAGTCTTTCTTTGCTTAGTATAACTTCCACAATTTTCATGTGGGCACACAATAGGGTGATGGAAGGAAGATCAACTTTATTCCTCCATTTCTCTTGTAGAAAGAAGTGTAATTCCTCTTTATAGTTGAAATACAGTTTTAAGCTGATTATATTTTGTCAATGACAAAAAAGAGAGATAATCATCTTTATCATTTTTTTTTGCCCAGCACTAGTTTTAAGGTTTTTTTTTCTGTTTAATATTTGAGGCGTATATTCCAAAAGATAGTTTGTGTGGTGCATGAGAAGAAGGGTTATTTCAGAGGTTATCATTTCAATGTCCTGCATTTTGGGATATAATTATTACCACTGTTATGCTCAGACTGTCCTGTGATTAGTTCAAAATGTGTTTTGCTCTCACAGTGGGGAACCTCTAACCCCTTAGAGAAGAAGAGAGGGGGAGATACAGAGGCAGGAAAGACGAGTGACAAGGAGGGAAATGAGAAAAGTATATACAATCAATTTTTAATTTTTGAAAGCCAGAGATAAAGTAAAAGAGCATTTGTGTTAATCCTGAACATTTGGATTTTAAAATTAAAATGTTGTCCCCTGTTTAGTATTCTGCACAAGTTTTGTTTCAAATCATCTTCACACCTAAAATTACAGGACACGTTGAGAGCATAAAATTCCCAAATTACCTGATTAGAATTTGTATTTATTGCTATTTAAAGCTAAATTTCTTTTTTTTTTCCCACAATGGCGGCGAGGCACTCCTTTTTAATCAGTTTGGTGATTCATCATCATCTCCACCCACATCTACACACGAACACTGATTGCTTTTAATCACTGTGATCATCTTTATCGTACGGTACATGAGCTACACACATGAACCCTGAAATAAGTAAAGCTGTAATGGTCTTTTAAGACATATCATTCACACTTAACCCTGCATTTAGATATTTATAATTTCCATTTAACATATTAGAAAAGCTGTACATTCATGTCACAAAAACAGTGAGCCTTCATTTTATATGTGTGTAACACATGTGTTGTAATGTGTTTATATGTGTTGAGTACGTGCAAGGTACAATTTGAATTTCATCCACATCACACCTTATTTGTGGATGAGGGCGATTGAGGACTGTCCACTTTCCTTCCCTCTGTTTCTGCCCTGATATGGTCACTCAAAGCGAAAGCATTGACATTTTTCAACACAGTTGAAGCCTTATAAAGGGGCAGAAGTATATATCTTGTAAGAGCATGAGGTCTTGCGGGATGAGGAACATTCATGCCAAGGAGCAGAAGTCTCTCAAAGGCACGGTTAATTCTACAGCTTGGATCCTAAAAGGGAGGAAAGCATTACTGTACGTCTCCCGTGGTCATAGGATTGGATTTGGAATGGCAGTGACCCTCCACCCCCGTTTTTTAGAAGAGGATGAGGCTGTACTATACCCCCACCTTCACCCTCTACACACACACACACACACACACACACACACACACACACATACACACACACACACCACAACCGCCCCACCCTAACATCCACGGGCCACACTGTCACCTCACATCCTGTCTGGGAGATTCACTCAGGAGGGAGGAAATGAGGTGAAAAAAGAGAAGGGCTGGAATGAGAATGTCTCCCTGGGGCGTGGAAAAATCAAGAAAATGATGTTCAGAAATTCATAGATTTAAAAATGAGCAGCAAGCGGGAGGGAAGGAGAGAGGGAGCAGAAGGGGTGGGGGTAGATGGATGGAGAGAAAGCGTTTGGGGGGGAATCAAAAGAAGAAAGCAGACCGGAGAGGAAAAGAGAGTCCGATGATAACATTGCAAAAGGGAACGAGAAATGCAAAGAAATAGAGAGTCATTATGTCATTATAGAATACAAACCTTAACAAAAAGTATGCAACAAGTTAATATGTTTCATTTAAGCAGGTTATGATTTCTTTTTTTTTTCCACTAAAACTAAAAATTCAAGACTGTAGGCGTATAAATTCATGTGGACTTATTATTCATACAGGGAGAAAAGTGAAAGCTATGTCTTAATGCAGTCTGTAGATAAGAAGGTCTCAAACTCCGCTCAGCACAGTATTGACAGCGTTTTATATTCCAGCCTGTTTCTACCCCCTGTAATGGTTATTTAGTCCCAAATATTCCCTGCCACACATTTAAAAAAGAGGAGGTGTGTGTGTGTATGCCTGCACAGACTTGTGTGTACGCATGCAAGAAGAAATTATTCTTCTGCAACCTATTTAAATACTGCTTGGGGTGATTTGTCGTAATTCATGTTTATATTACTAATGAGAAAATACACATTGACTTTAAATACTCAGTTACTGATATAAAGTGCAGAGGGAAGCATGTTTTAGTGCTCTGGATTTAGTTGCTTTAGCCTTAATTCCTAAATTAGCACATTTAATCATTTAAATGCTGTGCTAGTTCAGAAAGGGGTGAGAAAAAAACCCAAAATCCGGTAGGTGAGTGTTTGTTTTTTTTACCTGCCCGGGATCACACTAAAGCTGGCATTATTACTGCATGGAACAAGACGCAGTCTGTGGCGTGCAACAGTTGGAAAAGACAACTTAATTAAGACAGAGTCTTTTTGTAGTCTACATAATGATAATAACATCCACATTTGGCGTAACTAATACAGCGATGTATGCTGTTTTTCACACAGCCACTATCGAAAAAGGTATCTAAATATCTACAGAATAGAATTTAAAGTGCAATGACCTTAAAGTTCCCCTCACTGTAAAGAAGCAGCATAAGCTGACTTACTTTTTGTCAAAAGCCTCCCTAATGTTTATTCTTTTCCTTCCCTTGTCTTAATCTCCCCCACTCCATGTCCCTGTCTGCTCTCCTTTTCTTGCCTCTGGCTTCAGCCGTCTTCTCAAACAATGATCTGATTCTCTGGTCGGTGCCAAAATTAAAATGTAACACAAACCCCGGTAGGCTGACAGGATTGCATGTTGCCTCTGGACACTTTATATAAATCTCTTTGTTTTCTGAGGCAGGTTGAAATATGATTCAGGAAAGCTTCGTCTGATGTTTAAAATTTTAGCTTACTTCAGTGTCCCTGTGAGTTGCAGCTGACACCTGGACTCTTTTTTTTAATTTGAGGTAAGATAAGCTGACTTTGGAGCCAAGCAGGTGTGAATTTAGTTAGTTAGTTACTGTAATTTTTCTGTGCGTTGATGTTTGCTGTCAATGCAAGTTCCATTAAACTCATCTTTTGCTTAAGGCACATTTGAGCAGGAAATGAAAAGTCATGCCCTTGTGAAGTCTTTTAGAGGACTTTTTGGTAACATTTTATTTTATGGGTCCATCATTTTTCCAAGAATCTTGGAATCTTTTCATGATTTCCAAGAAGTTTCCTGAAATAAAAAAAAACTATGTTTGGTGCTGATTACAAGGGAAATAGTTACGCTCTATAGACTATAGTTTATTTGCAATCAGTTTATACAAATGGATCTAGATCTGGTCAATCCACAGCAGAAAAAAAAAAATGTCTATAGGCAAGAATACTTTCAACATAGATAAATAATAAATTAGTATTTACTAATTACATATTTCTCTCTATAAACTATTTAGGACATTTGTAGGAAATTATAGACCTAAAAAATAAAGTGTTTATTTTTCTCTAAACTATATCAAATTCAGAAAATATCTCTTTCACTACTATTTCTACCTCTTTCTACTAGCATCTAATGATCAATATTATCTACGAGACTGAATAATCCTTGTAATCCTAAATCACTTCCCCTCAAGCCACTAGCCACAGTATAAAATAATGTAACGGTACACGCTGGGATATATACTAACCCAGTTCTGTTCTTGATTGATTATCTGAGCTCATGTTAGTTGAGAGGTTACAATGTACTGTGCTGGTAGCAGCAGCTCTGTGAGTGTTTGTGTGCATGTGCACATCACATGCACTCGTCTGCATGTGCTTCTTTGTACTTTCATTGTGCTTCCCTGTGTGTATGTGTTATCAGAGCAGCAGGCTCACACCTGAGCGATGCTGCAAGAGTGTCTGTCTGACAGGCCTTTTAACCCAGAGCAGCCAGAGAGAACACAGCCCTCCATGTAACCTGTCATGTGTATAAAGCCAAACAGGTGTGATAGACCTCCCAGACTGATCTGAACCCTCATCCCTTACTGTGCTCCTCTTTGTGATGCTCCATATGATCGCCACAGAGGCTTGAGATCAGTTGGGCCCCTCAGAACCATCTGAGACTGCACAACATCCTGTACGCTGTCAATCAAAGACAGGCACAGCAGAGCTGTCAGTCAGGCCGCTGCTGGGATTTTCCAGCCTCGGGGAGGGAAGATGAGGCCACGAGCTACAGACAGAGATCATGTTACATTCCCATCAGCTGCTGCACAGCAAAACTACCATTGTCAAAGCTCTTAAGTTATGATTTCACAGAAGGGACTGGTGGAATAGAGAGGGGACTAAGGTTGGTCTAATCCAATTACACAGATCTCAATACTATCCCAATACCACTTACAGGCTGAAGGATGGCTGCCTCTGGGCTGCTTGATGGATACACACCCAGCCCTCTACTGGGTTGGTTATTGAGATGATTGCTGGGTCAAACCATGAAGATTAGGCAGGAAGGTGAAGGACCGAGGCGTGGTTGAATATTCTTCGAAAATACAGCCAAGGAAATGTAGGTACAAGCAGCACCAGTTAGTGAGGAAACCTTAGCAGCAGGTGTACAGATACAATAGAAAGGGAACACACTGTTTGGACTGAGGCCTTTTAGTGAAACAAGAGTGCATGCTGAGATCTGTGGTTCACTCCACCGTTATGGGAAAAAAAAATTGACCCATATAAATAGATATGATTCGCTCTGAGGTTTGTGTGCAACGCAGCGACAGCAGATGTGCAGCAAATATCTTTAGAGCAGAAGTGAATGTGATGTGTAGTGTAGTCGTACCTGGGATGTTCACACCTAAGGTGTATTTGTAGCCGGCCCGGCAGCTTCCCTGATGTGTTGTTCAAATATGCTGCACAACAGTCATAGCATCCAAACGTTTACCTTTTTAATATTGTCTCTCTTGAAATAATATGGATAAAATAGCCCAGTATATTTTCCCACATAACTTAATATCACCCTGTTTGCCATTCTGTCTGTCTGTGCCTTCGTCGCTTTATCAACAACAGTAAATACGTACTGTCAGCAGTTTGATTATGAACTTTATGTACCACCATTCAGATCATTCATTACAGATATGAAAGTAATTTATAATTATTAGCGAGAAACTGAATAAACTTATTTCCCAACATGTCTATTCCTAATGATCTATTCCTTTAACTCAAGGTCAGATTTGTCTTATTAAAAAACAAATTGTGGGAGATTTTTCTTGTTCAGAGCTTACAATATTTATGTTGCATCACATGTGTCAAAAATAATTTCGGTCAAAAGGTTAATTTTGAAGCAAACTGAGCTCCCTCTGTAAACAAACCTGTGTTGACGATGTGCCGTTTTGTAGGGAGAGTTAAAACTACAAATGGGACATGACAAGTGGGCCTGTTTGATTGGAGAAGAATATAAAGTGAATTGAAGAAAATGGTGGACGGTGGGCGGGGCTCGCTTTCAGGAATGACGGAGATGTCCTGTGACTTTGCAGTCGTGCTGATAGTGATTGTGAGAGATTGCGGAAGAGCTCGGACCGGACACTGTGCAGGGACAGCAAAAATGTGCTTGACAGAATTAATCAATCAGACTGCGTAGGCCTCCGTCTCCTCCTGACCGTGGAAACCAAGACGACACAGCCGGGTCAGGGATGGGGAGGGACGGGCCGCTCCGAGTCATCTGTCATCACATTACATCCATTAATAATTCACTGAGACACAGACTCCCGCGGTGGCACGCACATCCAACATGCATGCTGAAAGGATCGTGAGCATGCACGTGTTGGCACAGGTGTGAACATTCGGATCTACTCACTTGTGAACTTCTGCGACCTGATCACACTGAGCTCACCTGCAGCATACTGACATTTTTTCATAGCTTAGAAATGACATTTGAAATACCCACTAGAGTTTCCACTAAAGAAACTGAGGGAATTAGAGCTGACATTGAACAGTTATCAAACTGCAAAATGGTAGCAGCCGGCTGTCGGTCATGCACTTACTTTGCTTGCTCGTGGCCTCGTTTTCAAGTCAGTCATTCTGACAGCTCTGTACACTTCTCTATGACAGAGAATATATCAAAATAATATTTTTTTTAGAAAACAAAATCTATTATGTGTTTTTGTAATTGAGGTTTAGTTTTAGCTTTATGAGCTGGCAAAAAAAAACTTATTTTTTAGTTCACTCAATTGTTTGCATTAGGGAAATGTAGTCTTGTGGGGTGAGAACACGCGCTCGATTGCTGAGGTGCTGGCTTGCAGAATCTATCAAGACAAAAAGGAGGTGAAGCTGCTCACACTCTTTGCTCTGATGCATATTCATTAGAACAAAGTTTCAACAAAACTGTTTCCATCAGAGAAATGTAGCTTTGACCATTTGGTAGTAACTGTGTACTCGTTCATTGTAATGATACGTCATACACTTATTTGTTAATTGTGGGCCAAAAAAACAAAAGACAAATCCACAGTGTAATTATTGTTACTGCAGCTACACTGGGAGTATAACCAACTCCTTGGAGTGTGTGGTTGATGATTTGAGTCGTCATCCCAGCGAGATCTCAGACGCCTCAGTGACTGGCTTTAATTGAACAGGCATCCGGCACAAATAACCAATTTATAACAGCTAAATTTAGCCCTCAGTCTTTTAAAGGGCCACCAGCCTTAAAAATGAGGCTCCTGCTATCACACCACTGTGAAGCTGTTGTGAGTGGTGAGGGCTGTCACTCGGATCTGGATTGGCCCTCAGTGGTAGAGTGTACTGGAGCTGGAGGATTAGTAAAGTGAAGCTCTGTCGTTGTCTAATGTGGGCCTGGCTACTGATTTTAATACGGCCACCAGCGATTCCTTTCAGTCAGTCAGCCAGTGTTGTGCTGCGTTGTGTGTTGCCTGCTGTGCCGGTTAATTGACAAATACTGTATACATCCTTTCAAAAGAGATCTTTAAAAATATTGCCACGCTTTCTAAATCACTTGAAACACTCGAATTCTACGTTTCTGTCATTCCAAACAGCAGCAGTACGACAGCAGCTGGTGTACCCACAATGAATTACACCACCGGCAGCAAGTGATTATGTCCCTCCTGTTGGCGTGAAGCGATGACAAATGAAGGAGTTGTCTCTCACTTTCAGAGGGAGCGAGATTTCCCTGCAGCCTCGCTCCCCTCACACCTCATTCTGGAGCGACATTCAAGTGAATTTTTTGCGAGAATATAAGGAAGTGTGTATGCTATGATTATCATGACCGCCAGTATTAAAGTAGTCTTCTCGCATAGAAGTTTATTTTATTCCAGGTATATGTCTGTTCTTCATCTCTGTATTATTTACTATTATGATTTAGTTATTTTACTTCACAATAAGCACTTGTTCATATTTCCTTCCTCTAACCCATCATTTTTCTGATGTGGTTAACGTCCAACCCTGCCCTCATCATGGTGATAAAGGTGATCGACACACTTACTATTAACCTCCCTGAGGCACAGCATACCACTCAGTAATAGCGAGCACCCCTCGGTATGGCTTGTGTTCATTTAGGGAGCTTAATGAATTACAAGGGCTTCGTAATGAGTGTGTCTGAGCAGTGCTGTGGGGAGGTCAGATGGTTTAAATAACTAATGAACCCAATCACCAGTCAGAACTTTAACACGCGTGCAACATTTTGTATATGCTGTTGTAGAAGACATAGCTACATATCACAACCCCAGCCCTCCCACCACCACCACTGTGAGACTCTAACAAAGTAATTTGATTTTTCATTTCCTGTAGGCCTTTGGAGAGGCAGTTATAACTCTCAGGTCCCATCAGGGAAGAACAGAGGAAGTAGGCCGAGCTCTACTTTGGGTAAAAATAGAAGAGAAAACTTTACAACTCGCAGTTTGCACTGATTGGCAAAAGCATATCAAATTTCTGTCTGTGTAGTTTCCATCAGACACACACCGTTCATGGTATCTTTTAGGTATGCCTTTAGGGCCGTGGACTGTTCCTTCAAACTGATGTTTTAAATGATGTTTTGGCATTTCTACTGCAAAATGTTTGAAAACCATTAAATGGTTCATTCTGATGGAATATAACAGAGGAAAATGTTTGACGTTTGAAATGTATCTGCAGTGTTTTCAGCACACCTGATGATTATTGAAATGTAACAAACATAGCATGAGGACTGTCTTTATTTTATGATTTTTATATCGTCAGTCATAATCTGCTGTTTTATTGTGTCGGGAAACAATACAGAGCAATTACAAAATCAGATTTCTCCCAGAATGAGTTGAGAGCTACTGTCAGCACAAATGACTGTTCCAGTTTGACTTCCCATTACCATCCAGTTCAATGAGATATCAACAAGCAAACTGAGCGTGAACTCTTTTATACTCATATGTTTTAATATGAAAAGATTCCACAACATGAGACATAGTATAGCAATAGTCAGCCACACTAGTGGTTCTGTTAGCGTTCTCACAGTGGCTAGTGCTGATGTTTTAGCAGGTATAATGTTTACTATGTTCATCATCTTGGTGTAGCATGTTAGCATACTGTACGCTAACATTTGCTCATTAGCACTAAACACAAAGTACAGCTGAGGCAGTATTTGGTCAGAAAACCATGTAAATTATGTATCAAGATTTTGACCTGATGATGGTGCCAGATGAAACTTTAAGAGTTCACCAAAGTGATCACAATCCGTCCAATGGGTGTCGCAACACTCTAAACGTCAAATGCCAACCTCATGGTAGCGCTGGAGGAAAAAGTCAGGGATCACTAAAGTGATTAGGATACATCATCTGGGAAACCTGAATAACTGTTCAAAATGTCATGAAAATCCATTCAATAGTTTATAGATATTTCAGTCTGGATCAAAGTGGTGGACTGACACCGACTGACCGACAGACAGATATTGTCCCTAAAGCTACAACTCTAGTGTGGCTAAAAACTTTTCTGTTAAACATTTATCTTCCTTTACCCTAGGACTAGAAGCACTAGTTGGTCTACTTTCTTAGTGATATATGCACTAATTGTGCATATGCACACAGGAATAGACACACTCCAACACACACACACACGCTGAATCACACATACCCTCCCACAATCTCCTCCCCAATCCCCTGGCCGCTGTCATTCAGATCTATGAACTTCCATTAGCAACCATCTGTTACAACCTGCAGCAAAGCTATTACACTTTACTCACACTCACGAGCACACCACACACACACACACACACACACACTCACTCTCCCACTCACAAACATATGAATGGCCACACCTCACTCAACGTATGGCCAACTAACTGCTTCTAAGCCTTGAGAGAATTTGCCGAAGCGTCGGCTGTTTAACCTTCAAAGGAGGTTAGGGAGGCGAGTATACTCGCAAACATCTGTGATAGCGTCACTGTGCTGCTGCCTGCTACAGATATGTCAGAAGGTCAGCAACCCTCATGTTCATGCACACACACACACTGAGACGCACACAAACAGAATGGGAGGTCATTACAAACACACACACAGGGATAGGTCGCAGTGTCGTGTTGTAAAAACAGATTGTTGTATCTCTAGATTATTCTATCTATAGTATTGGGTCATTCTATCACTCCCACTGATAAAGGTCACAGCATCCCACCCACTGTTCCTTGGCAGAGTTTCACATTCGACAAAATGTCAGAACCTGATCTGCTTCATGGCAGTACGCTGCCTCCAGCACTTTTCCTCACATCTTCAATGCACACATTTATTTTAGCTCTGAATGTACCATTTTCAGTCCCATTTGAATGCTCCGCTTTCAATTTTTTTCCCCCTCCTAAACAAATGTCAGTGTACAGCAGAAGATTTATATTTTTTTGCTGTGTTCCTGCCTCACACAAAATCATTCATTTGAGTGACAATATGGGTTCCAGGCAGGAAGTGGAGGGGGGGGGGGGGGGGGGGTTGATTCAGCATCAAATTATCCAACTTCTTTTTGAAAGGAAAAAATGCTCTCTGTGTTTAAGCAACTTGTACACGTAGCAATAGCATCTGCTTCACTCCGTCATTTCCCCGTCAGCGAGAGACAAATGAATAGAAATGACTGCTTTGTGCTTTTATGCAGCCGTCTCTCCAAGCTGCATAAAACATATATTTCTAGTCTCCCATGTGCGATTTTGTATCTGCAGAGAGGGAAGAGAAAAGGAGAGATAGAGACACTTGAATCAGGAATTGCTGTGTTAAAACGCAGACTTTTCTTCTCTTTTTTTCAGCTCTCTTGTCTGTTCGTTGTTTTCTTTCCTAGAGGGCACAATTGAAAAAGATCATTTTTATGAAAGGGGTTTTTGAAAAACGCCTCAGCAATCAAGTAGAAAAATATATGTTATACTGCTGCGTGGTGGGAAAAAAATGAAATAAGCACTGTGCAAAAATAGTGCCTTGTTTGAAAATTTTATTTTCAATGACAAAACAGTGTGGTCATCTGCTTTTGTTAGTGAGACCCTTTTGTAGAATGGCAAAATTATTTTTTTCTTTATAAAATATGTAATTATGGTCCGCTGTTTTAAGCAGGTCAAAATCCACCCCAGCCCTCCACCCTATCAGATCCCCCCTACCTCCACTATCTCTTCTTCATCCCGGCGATTATCCGCCAGCTCCCTCTTATCAGCATCATCAGCTGAGAGGCCATATAGCAAAATGGTTCCCACGGGAGGAAGTCGATGTGCAAACTTGTGGATACAAACCACAGAGATGGAGAAATAATACTCTTTTACCTCATATTTTTTATTCATCCTGTATAAAACACTCGCTTAATTGCCTGAGTGGTTCTCTGCATAGAAATCTATGCTGCAGTGAAATTGCACAATACCTGTTCAAATTTAGGATTTTTAACGTTTAACTTGCATTCAGTAATAAAAGTATGTATGCTGTTTGTCAATGAGGTATTTCTTTTTAACCTGACCTCTTTGCCCACAAGGATGTTGCTTGTGGGCGAAGTGGCTGTTGGTGGGGAGGTAAATAATCCCTATCTGAATGCTGGCTTGATATCCATAGGCTGCCTTTGACCCTGTGAAGCTGTGATTTAATTCCAGTGTGATGGAGAGTCAGGTTCTGCTTGAGCGAGTCCCTTCTTTTCTTCCTTGTTGAATGGACAAGGCAAATAAGGGGCTTGTGTCCTGAAAAGGGAGCCGTTAGTTCCTGACAGACCATTGATCGGAAGGAAGGGGCTGTTTTCACAGTATGGCGCTCTTACATAACCACACACACACACACATGAAGTAACACCGAATTTATGTAAATCTATCCACAAATGTTTTGGGCGTTGTCTAGTTATTTTTTCTCGACTGCAGAGCATACAGAGAGACAGACAAGTCAATTTTATTTAATTGACGTACGAGGCTTTTGAGAGTAACACAACAGAGTAGCCTACATCCTGAATGAAGGAACTAAATGTGTTACATTGAAAATAAACTGAAGTGAGAGAAGACACCAGTCTTTCTTACATTGCATATGTGTATGCGTTTTTGTCTTTGGAGGTAATTATTTTAGATATCAAGAATATAATTTCCTTTCATCTGGCTGCACTGCTCTCTAAGTGATACGTTTTCTGAGGTCTCTCTCATCAACATACACTCACCTAAACCTTGTAGAAACCCAGCTACATATGCATGTACATGTACATGACTCTCTGATCCCATACCATAATTACAGAAACTGGTTTTCTTGTTTTTCTGCAGAAACATACAGTAGTAACCCGGTTACTTAAGCGTATGTAAACACACTGATGGTTTTAATTGGAGAAGATACTGTTTGCTGCATATATTTGAAGGATCTGATATACAAAAGGCAACTTTTTGTAATCTATTTCTTTCATCCTAGAAAACAAAGACAAAGAGAAATTGGTTTTATAATTGCACAAATCACTGCAAGTTTATCAATTCAGCTACGTAGAGGAATGGGTCTTATAATTATTGCATTATGGGCCTAATTGAAAGTAAAAAAAATAGTCTTGTACTGTATACAACTGACAAATCCACCCCACAAAGTAAAAAAAAAAAACTTACTTGAGTAGCCAATGTTGGGTTTCTTCTGATCATTGACTTTTCTGGAAAATTGTGGCAGTGAAGAAGAACAGTGCCTGGGGTAATAGGACAGATCCATTCTTTGCAGAGCTAACAGAGCTTTAGCACTTGAGCTCCACCACACTAGAGTGATCCAAGAAATCAACTTCACTGGACCACTACATTATCTTGCAGAACAGCTCAGCTTCAGCAGGAAAGCTCTGTCTCATTGTAACGCCTGTGCTTCCGCGAGTGGATGGGCTCAGACAATTAGAAGGGATCTTCAGAGATGATGCTTGCCAGCTCTGCAGGTGCGCCCACCAAGGCTATTGTATAAGTCTTCAGCGTAGGACTGCAGGAAATGAAAAGTTTGACTGTATGTAAAAGACAAAAAGGGATGGGTTTATAAGGATATGAGAGGTCATGCAGCTCATATTGCTCACAGGAGGAATGACATTAGTTTCTTTCTGCCTGAGCTGGTGTTGACTCTGTTAAAACATTCTCCTCATGGTTAATGTACACAATCCCGGCCACTTGTCCCCACAGAGTAAGGACACTCACGCAGAGAGGCCAAGGGAAGCAGAGGTCGGCTTGCCTTTATTTTGCTCTTCCATCAGAGCAAGCAGTTAATCTTTGCTCGGCCCCAGCTTATCTGGGCGCCTGCCACCTTAGCCCTGCCCAGGGAGAAAGGCATCCCACGCCTCAGCCCTCTCTCCTCCTCCTCCTCCTCCCTCTCCTCGCCTTCCCCTCAGCTCAGTTCTCCTTGGTTGACTGGAGGAGGTGGCTGCAGATTGAATTATTCTCCTCGTTCCATTTCTCCCAAGTTTGCATTCATTTACAGTGTGCTGTCACTTCTCTTCTGTTGTGTTTGTTTCTTAAGTGGAAGCCGTTCAGAGTCTGCCTCAGCTTGTTGCATCGCCTCATATCAGTTGTGGCACTGGCCTGCAATTGTGGTTATGCGAAAAAGGAAACAGGGCTTTTATTGGAGTTACTGAAGATTTGCAGAGGCAAATGCCCAGAGCCCCCCTAGCTGCACTGCTTTACACATGTTGTGTGTGTGCATGCAATCAGGGTTCCCACACTTTAAATTTAGGGCTTTTTGGTGAAGTCTTGTTTGGTGGGTTAAGACATGATGTTGGTAACTATTTGACATTTACTGTTTGATGTAATTTCATTTTATTTTATTGTTGGGGCTGCTACCTACTGCATAGGTATCTGTCGATTATTTTCAAACATTCTGGTGATATAATTTCCCAGAGAAAGTGTCTTGATTTGACTGACCAATAGTCCAAAACCAAAGATATTGAGTTCACAATGATATAAAACAGAGGAAAGCAGCAAATCCTTACATTGGAGAAGTTGTTACCAGATAAGGTTTTTTTTAATGACTTAAACAATTAATAGATCATCAAAATTGTAATCATCTTATCCAGTAAAGAAATCAGTAGTAAAATCACTTTAAACATTTTTTTATTCAGATATGGGATCTAGTCACAGAAATTATGTAATAATACATTTCATGTGTACTATAACAATAATGTATTTGTATTTATTTTACAAATTGTTTAGACACAATACGGTAAAGGTTCTGGGTTCTAATTCTGTGCCCCGTGTTGTTCAGTTATCATTTTGTATACTGAACGTCAAAAGAAAAATCATTTTAACCTGAAAGTGTCACGTTACGGAAGATGAAGACACTCTAACTGCCGTTTCACTGTGACTTTAGGGTTTTTCTTTCAAATCCACAAACTCTCAAACGTTTTCAAATCCTCTTGGAACCTCATATATGTGTTATTTGTTTTTTTTAATGAACTGTTAAGTGTATCTAGACAATTGAAAGACTCCTTTGCCAACATTATCGTAGTCTCTTGTGTACTTTCCAGTCCTCTGGAAGAGTTTTGAGTTCACGCTGTCAAACTGCGGTTCACCTGCCTCTCCTTTGCAGCCTGTTGCCCCTCCTCCTCCTCCTCACCTGATTTCTGCCCCACTGTCTTGAGCTCTGACAGCCTGTCATAACATAATGACCTAACACTTTTCATGATTGGCAGGTGTTTTTCCTTACAGGCCAATGAAGTAGGGGCTGGAAGATGTGGTTTGATGCCCAGTTACCTTGTTTCTCCGCTGACTGACAGGTGGCTCCCCCAAACTACACAGAATGGAGGCCTGTTTGTTTGTTAATCGCCCATTTAATTCATCCTGTGTTTGAAAAGCTATGCGCCAGCTGTCGGCTGTAGCTTTGGCTCATTCGAGGCAGTGACCAGGGGGATGGGACGCTGCCTTCCTCTGCTGAATGAGTGACAGGGAAAAGGCGTTGCAATGGGTGAAGAAGGGAAGGGAAGATAGGAGTTTGCCTGGAGGCAGCGGCGGAGAGAGGAGGTGCTGAAGGGGGGGCTGGGGGGTGCGGGAGTTATGCTTCAGAGAGGCAGTCGAGGAGAATCTCAAATATTGACCTTGGAAAACCACCTCTATGATAATAATTATCTCCCTCCGTCCCCCTCTCTACTCTCTTGCCTGCTTTTACTGTCTCTCTCTCCCTCCTCACGTCCCCCTCTCTCTCTCTTTTTCATGTGTGTCCTTTGCTCCTGTAATCTTAGCGACCTCAGATAAAAGCAACCTGGCTCTTTTTCTTCTCTTTGATACACATTAATCCCTATCATTGATTACAAACTTACAAGCTCAGGTTCAGCTTATCACAATAAGCCTCAACCATTTGACCCACCCCCCACCTTCTTCCCATACTGTACAGTTTATAATACTGCACCATACATTACACTTAAACAGTAATGGGTGGAGGTTGGGTTTCACAGGTGGGTGGGGGCTCATTAAGTCAGAGGTTCTTCAAAGCACCCCCCAAAAGGCACAAAAAATCCCCCAGAAAATGAATGGTAATCTGTTCATTGCGGTATTACACTAATGCCAATTGAAATCACATTTGGTGGTCGTTACCTACAAACAAAAACTAAAGACTATTTCTTACTCAAAAAGAAAAAAGTGCATAGGAATGGAAGATTCTTTTCTGGTCTCGAGTCTTGCCTGGATTCCTCCTCTCGGGCTACAGCTACAAAGATCCACCAATCAGAGGGTAGGGTAGAAGCTTCTTTATAGCCTGAGAGGTGAAACATGGGGCAAAGAAAGTCCAGAAAGCACTCGCTACTCGCAAAGTTTAATTGCTGCAAGTGCTGGAATAAGTGAAAGCGACCCCAGATGAGCATATCAACATTTTTATCACCTCCTCTCTTCTCTCAACTGAAATATGGCAGCTAGACAGTAAGACGACTCTTTTTAGTGAGTAAATCAAACAAACTGTAAAGAAATATGATTCTGAAAAGTGAAAGTACGCCCTTGTATACACTCACCTAAGTATAACTTCCTACATCTCCCTTCCCCGCTGTCACATTACATCAGACAAAACTTATGGTTTTACCTCACACACGCTGTAGGCAGGTGTTTCAGTGTAAAGGTCTAATCTGATGCTGATACTGTAATCATGGTCTATGTGCATGATAATGACATATTGTAGAGGCATGGCTCTCACCCCATTTTAAAACCTCGCTTGCCGCACTACCATTTCAGATGACACCGTGGAGCTTCTTCTTAAAGGCAGACACAGCAAAGTATGCTAAGAGAAGGCGGAGGAGTACATCTATTCATTTAAATTGGTGCTAATGGCAGACTATTTAAAAGTCAATTAATTGCTAGGGGCCAAATGCACACTGGCAGTTAATGCTGTCACAACGCTGAGTAGTAATTGGATGTGTTGATGGGATGTGCCTGTGTGTATTCCCCATGTCTGAAACTAGGTGGCCACCTACTGTACCTCCAAAAACTCTCAACAAAAGGACTGCGTGTTGTCCGGTGAATGATATTCGTTATAAAGCAGTGCATCATGGGGGAGCAGCATAATAGCCCAGTTTGTACTGTACTGTTTTCTTTTACTTTGCGCTATTATTTCTAAAATCTGCTTTTGAATCCCTCTTCTGAATCCCTTTTTGTTTTTCTCAGTTTGACATCACTACCCGCATCTCCATTCTCTCTCACCTTTTCATCCTCTTCCTCACTTAATCATGCTTCTGTGTACGGCAGAGAGAGAGAGAGAGAGGGAGAGGCAGAAGGCCTGAGATCGATGTTGGACCTGCGCACACAGAGACCGGCAGCTGGCTGAATCGGAGTGATCGATCAGGCACAGAGCATTTGCTCTGCCAGACTGCTGGGCCTTTGTGGATGGAGATTATTTCTAAATTATTACAGGAGGCAGATGCTTGTCAGAAGATGCTCTCTGTCAAGGTTAGACTGCTTCAGCGCTGCCTAGCTCTCGCCTTCTCTCTCTCTCTCTCTCTCTCCCTCTGTCACACTTTTGCTTTCTTCATCTCCTTAAATTCATCTACTATCCTTCCTTTTATCTTTCACCATTTCTTTCTCTCCTGGAAGGGTTTTTCTGTAATTTTACATATTCCTCATTGCTCTTTTATATTATGTAGCTGTCTCTCGTGCAGTGTGTTGTTTCCCTAACTGGAGATATGTTTAGCACGTTATAGGTGCGATAAAAGGCGCACAGTGTATACCAATGAGAAACTGAAAATGCAATCTGGTAAATTGACTTCATACACACTGACAAAGCAGGCTGCACAGTATAATCTTTGACCAATGTTCGTCTATAATGATACTGAATGTACCAGCAGGCCGCTGTGTGTTTTGAAGCTTTCTCGAAAATGAGTTTGTTCTTTCTAGAACGATTTTAAATAAGGCATTTTCATTCTCTGCCCTTCAACAATGCTGAGTGCCTGCGTTCTTTAAAAATAGATGTATGTGGATGGCTTTTGTGCATCTTTGTGCTGGCTGAGTGCCGTGTGTGTGTGTGTGTGTGTGTGTGTGTGTGTGTGTGCGCGCTTCAAGTCAGTACATGTGTGCATACGTTTAAAATTGATAATTTGAGTTTGAGACATCTCGAATGTGTGTTTTCCCCCTTGTTAGGCTGATAAGACTGGGGAACGGACACCCTGGGCTCTACCTCTTGTTGTCTCTTGTAATTTATCCTCAGCACTGCTTTATTCTCATGGTCATTAGCCCAATTATTTTGTCTCACATTGCATATCACAGCCACTCTTGATGGAAGTGAATTTCCCGTCTAGGATTCTCCATACAAATTAAAAAGTGCCTCTGTAAGATTTACATAAGATCACTTTATTATGTCAGTGTATTTATATATGTTGATGCAGTTACCCTCGACACTGTGTCTCTGGTTATTGCAGCTGATCCCATTGATATACATTATAGAAGAGCTTGCTAACAACCATCTTAATTCCATAAAAATAAACAAATGAACTGACATTAAAGAAACTCCAGAGGAGTTCTAATTAAAAGAACAGTCTGACCCTTATTTGTTTTATTCACGGTCAGGTGAACACATCAGTTTCATACGTCCAATACAGGGACGTGTTTAGCCTCGTTGAACAGTGATTATGTTTCCAATCAAATGTTGTCACATGTTTAAAGCCAACTTCCGAAAGAAGAATATGTGAATATTTTCATACATGTCAATTTATTGGATGAATTTGTCCCCTATGTCTTCATGCATCGTTTAGTGTTTGTGTCAGTCGACATGGGGGACAGAGAGGGGGATGACATGCTAGAAAAGGGACATTGCGGTTACTTCATAGGTATCTTAGACTCAATGGCTAGCTAGACTCTTTTTGGTCACTGCCTTTACATCACCTTTTAAGACTTTTTATTTTTATTAAGCTCAGTTTATATGGAAATTTAAAAGCAGGTGGAAACAAGCAGTACTTAATACAACTAGAAGCTGGGGGAAACAGTTAACTTTGCTCTATCAAGTATGGAAATATACACTTTTAAACAACACTAAATATGTCAGTATGTTTTATCTTGTTAGCCAGCAAACTAGTCACCAGTACATGTGTGTGTCGGCTGAGTTGTGTTTCTGGCAAGTTACAACAACATGCAGCCTCACTGAGTGATGACAGGACTTCTGACATGCTGTGTATAGTCAGCTGTTGTGTATTCATGTTTCTTCTATGTTTCTGTGTGGTAACTAAACGAGATACAGACGGCATGGAAGTTGTTGACAGACATTTCTTTGCTGTGCAAGGTTTAACACGTCTGGGACCAACAGTATCCCTCGATGATGACATTGAAATTGATTTTGTCATTTGACTCTGGGTAAGACAGAAAAAGAGGCATATTTCCAACTCTTCCTCAATATGTAGCTATCATGTTATGTTGTATGTTGTATATAATCTGTGGTAGTCACAAACATACAGTATGGTGTAACTAAGTGCAGGTGGTGCTTTGAACTCCAGATGGTATTTCACCAATAAAATATAACAGCATCATTATAAGTCACTCTAGTGAATTAGCAGCTCAGAAAATATAGCACATGTGACAGACATGAAAACAAAGCTGTGGGATTATTTTCTTGTACAGGACTGGAGAGTTTAAACATAAAAGGAAGGATTGAGCTGTAATTTTGCACACAGTAACTTGAAATGGGCTTCCAGGTGCAGTGTTACAGAGTTATTACCAAACCATTACACATTTTGACTTTTTTTTCTCTATATGTATTCAGGTGTGGATATTTTTATAAATTGGCCCATTTTTGAAGATTATGTTACCACCAGTCGCAGCACTTGTGAATGCTGAGCATCATCCCCCCTGTTGGCTGGTGACCGAGAAGTACAGAGCGTATGAGGACAAGCCACAGCAGAGGGATCAAACATTTACATTGTTAGCCAGATGTTGTTTGCGTTAACATATTAAACCTGATAGTGAGCAAGTTACGCTCCACACAATGAAAACAATCTGCTTTATTTGATTGTCAAAAGACATATTGACATAAAATGTGACAGATTATCATTTGAAATTCCATCATACTGTATCCGCATCTAAACCTGATTATAGATCCATCTAATTTTGTTTTTGCTTATGGAAATTGAATGTTCAGATTGGATTGACAAACACACCAGATCTAAACTTGACTGAAGTACATCATATATTTAGGGAACAACATACACAAGAATTTTAAAAGCCTGATTATTAGACATGTTGCTTTGAACTCGTTTTCCTATTAGAATACAATGACGTAGTGATGTCACCACAACATATAACAGCAAAAATGGTAATAAAGTGTGTGAAGTGTTGAAATGTCAGTGTGTGCACATACTGGAAGACCAGTGACTACAGAAACCTCATCACTGTATGCTTTCATATAGCTCCGCAGTACACTGTAGGTATTTAAATGCCAGGGCACTTAGCTCCATTTCTCTCTAGTAAAAAAAGATCTCCTCTGGGAGAGATAGACAGTATGGTGGCGGAGGGGTGGGGGTGGGAGAGGAACAGCAGAATGGAGGCTGGATGAAGCCTGGATGGGGAGGGAGAGGGTGATGAGAAGAAGGGAAGAGAGAGGGATTAATTGTTCACCCAGGAGAGGAAGATAACATCAGATGTTTAAAAGCCGCCACAACTAATCCTGTCATTTCTTGGACTAGAATAATGAAAATGGAGAAATGATATCTCTTGGAGAACTGGAAACTGAGCTAATCTGTATGCCTGTAACGAGCACATGTTTGTGATTTCTAAATGGTCTACAGATTATGCTATATTTCTGCTCACATCGTATCATTTTCCAGTGTGATTACTGCTAAAAAATGTCCTTTTATTGGATGAAGCGTTGCTGTTTTTCTTTATTCTCTTATTATTTCCTCTGTGATTCATTATAATTGTATAATTTTTCAAGATATACTATATTTAACATAATTTGCATAGATGAAGCATTGCATTTTCTCTCTACGCAATAGCCAGGCATTGTAAACCACATCCTGTTTTTAGAAAGCAACATATCAGTGGTTATGCATGTTTTAGTCCATTAACTGCAAATCGCGTGCCATATGGTTGAGATTGATTTCCAGCCGTGGAATTTTATTCATTTTATTACACTATCAAAATCAATTTACATGGACTCTACTGTAGGTTAATTGTTCATATTTCACAATTTGTGCTTGTATTATTATTTTTCTTGTTTTCTTATCACTGGCGCAGAAAAGCATTCAGGAGTTACAGTATGTTGTTGCAAAATATAGTCAACAACACAAACAACGATCAAATATGGATATCAGAGTGTGAATTTGGTCATTTATTGCATTTAAAAGGTTGCTGTTGAGCAGCCGACTCTCCGGTCGTCGATGTCAGAGCATTATGATAAAGGTGACAAAACATTTACTTTGATGGATTACCTACTTAAATTCATGCCACACTCAATTGAATGTAAACCAGTGACTGCCCTGAGGGTAGGAAATCAGTCTTAAAACATATGGGGTATTTTTAAAATCAAATCAGTCGGCAGTAAGATATAGAATACACAGTTAAAACATGCAAAATCATCTGCTTGGTCTTTAAAGTCCTGGCCCGTCCTGATGTTCTCAGTGTGGGACCAGCTCTCTGCCCTACTTCTGTCAGTGTTTGCTCTCCAATCCAAGCAGCTCTCTCTTCCTCTGTGACCCACACCTGCCGTTCTCTCCAACATCCCCTCCACCCTTTGGTCCCGCAGCGCTCCCCTTCCTCCCCTGTCATATCTGTCATAGACGTTCAGTCGCTGGTGTTGCTCTAGGCTTCAAATTTAATTTGGTTTCAATCTGCTGTAATTGCTTTGAGAGACGGCCGTGTCTGCATGTTTTTCCTCTCTTATGTCTGCTAGAATACTGGATAGGGTGTGTGTAAGTGTAAGTGTGAGTGTGTGTGTGAGTGTGTGTGTGTGTGTGTGTGTGTGTGTGTGTGTGTGTGTGTGTGTGTGTGTGTGTGTGTGTGTGTGTGTGTGTGTGTGTGTGTGTGTGTGTTGGTGCATGCATGAATATGACTGAAGGTGTGTACTCATGTGTGCACGTGTGTGTAAATCCTGAACAATTGCCCGGCCACACACTGTCAATGATACACTTTGTCAAACACCAGCTGCTCTCACTGGACTCTCTGGCACTTTGACAACGCTTTTGTCAGACACCATACAATTTATCTTTGTAGCAGAAAAGGAGGAGGGGGAGTGAGCGAGGTTAATCTGTAAGACATCGCAAAATATCTTTTAGGTAACATGCCATGACCTTTTAGGTGAATAATAACCCCCCCGTAAGCCCCGAATGTCTAACTGCTTTCATTATTCTATCAGCAATCGGAAGTAAGAGGCAGGATGATTGAAGTAAAGGGCAAAAAATGGACAGCAAAAATAAACGGCTTGCCCTTGAACCGCCAAGCACGCTGTTGTGAAGTGAGGTGAAAGGAAGGTTGCTAAGCTGATGGACTGAGATAATATTGGTGTGACTTTTTGTAAAAAAAGCGACTACCTCCAAACGCCTCTTTTTCTCCCAGGCCATCTTCAAATCAGTCTGGTCATTTCTGCTGCTCGCCATTGTAGACGACTACATATAACATAATACATTGCATAAGAGTTTGCCTCTAACATTAGATTCTCACCTCGTGAAAAATATGACAGCTGCTCTCACAAAATCACTGATCACATATTTTTGAAGCACATTCAGTGAAATTATTTCATTTTCTCATTTGTCTCGACAATAGACGTCCGAACCTTTCCAACCGTGTTCGCATCCAAGCTCAGCAGCCAGTTTGAGCCTGCCAAAGGAAAGGGCGCGGAGAACACAAACATGTGTATAATTGATTGCATGTTGATTAGTGAGGGCCTCTCTTGAGCTGATTGCAAGCGTACAGTATGTACATACGTCTGAGTGGAGTGTGTGCGGTTGTAATATGTGGCCAGAGGTGATTGAGTGTGTGCATTAAACACACATATTCTGTAACAATCAGGCGAAGGTTCCAAACGAGATGAATTTCAGCCGCTGCCATTGTTTTCCTGCTCATACCGTATGTTCGTGTGTTTTCACATCATCTGTGTTTTGGCGTTGCTGGAGTTTTTGTCAAGATGTGACACAAATAACAGATTGTTGAAATATAGAGTGGCGGAGTGCACGCATCAGCTCCCAGTCTTGTGTCTCTGTGTCTCTGTGTCTTCGTATCGCAGCGTGCATGTACACTATATATCACTCTCACCTCTGATCAAGGAGACGTTTGTCCTGCATCTTGATGCTGTTTCACTCCTCTCCTCCCCACTCAGCCTGCCGAGGAGGCGGACGAAACAAGCAGGTCATCCAGGCAGTCGCACACACCTGTTAACAGATGTACCAACTGAAAGAGCAGTCGTGTGCTCCGTTTCTTTCTAGTGGAATGTCACTGGGCTTCTTTTGACATATTTATTTTTAGCTATCGCTTGTTCCAGACAATGGTTATGCAATTTTCTCCTTCTCAGTCACCTGCAAGGTCGATGCCTTATGGGCTGTTAGAGAAACTGAATCTTATTTATTTTTTATTTTTTTTGTAAATGGCAGCTTTAGGCTCCCTTCCTCCCTCCCTCACTCTGTCTCTGTTGTCTGTCTGATGCCAGCAACAGCAGGGCAGGCCGGGCAGCAGTTTGGGCATGTCTGTGACTATCTGTCAAACAATGAACAGTGAGCCCAACCAGCCAGACACTCACATGTCACTGAGCTGATCCTGGTCCCATCGACACACCGCTCCGCCTGCACGCTCACCCTGGGCCCCCTGCTGGCCCCTGCATGTAGGACACTTGGCTACCTGCGAGCAGCCAGGGCTGCCGATCTGTGTGATGTTGACTCACTGCGATGTGACCTTGTTTGACCTTTTACGTCTTTTTAATTTGTGCTGGATATGTGCATCGTGACCAGCGTATACATGTGTGCCTATGAGTAAATGATGTGATGGAGCTGTTTGTAGCATTCATCCCATAGGAGGTTTAATTGAATCTACAGTGGTAGTTGCTCCAGTGAATGATAATGTGCAGTACAATGGTCTTTGGCCCCGTTCTGTGCTATGATGAGTCTGCCACTTAGCTTCAAAGGCTCTGTGGTTTAATGAGCAAAATGCGTGTTATTTTGAATGGAGTATCAAATGAAACAAAAAGTGCCCCAATTAGAAGAGAATTAATATTGTTTTTATGGAGGTACTTCAGCAGTGAGTAATATATTAAATCAGCTCATTTGCTCCTGTGACATTGCTTCTAACATAATCGTATTTTGATTATATCCATATTATAAACTTACAAGCAGACTGATTAGTACACAAGAGCTTATGATCAAGGTCGATTATTTTCAGTGTAGCTCTGAAGAACCATTATGAGGGAGTTTAGCCGCTGCGGAGAGCTACTGTATTGTTCCAAAGTAAAGACAGCTGCCTTTCTTGTTCCATTGAACTACACACAGAAGCTTCAGCACAATGCTGGCAATCTACTGTGGAAATATGGTGTTTCTGCTGGGCCTGTGTGGAGTGTAGAAAGCTGGTGTTTGATTTTGAAAAGCTGGTGCGTTGCTGCTGCTGTGGGTAGGTGACAGCTCGCGTCTTCCAGATCCGGTCTCCGTGGAAACAGCAGAGTGGAGTTGGGAATGCGCTGCGATGAGTGGGGAACTGCAGAAGAAAGTGTTAACATTTCCGTTGTGGAGGGGGAAGATTATCGGATTGGGGGGGGGGGGGGGGGGGGACAAAGGCGAGGATTATCTCAGCACATGCTACAATAGCACTACACACACACTGCCTCTGCAAACGGGCCTGCCACGGGGTGCTTTGGATCACAGAACAAAGACAGGGTCTCCCACCCATCCATGCTGATCCTATGTCAGAGTTAGCTAATAAGGACTACAATACCCAGCTGCCAGTAGCAAACCAACCAGGGACCTGGAATTAAGGGTCATTATTTCTCCTCATTATGGACTTTAACATTGTTCGGCCACTCTGAAGAAGAGAGCCTATTCTTATTATCACTGTCCTCCTTACCCCAGGTTGTTGCCAGAGCTTGAAATGGGATGTTTCGTCCTTTCCTGTTCCACCACTGACGGGAGGAATGTATAATAACGCAAGCAATGAAAACATGTCAAAAGTTTTCAAGCTTCTTCCCTGAATTTACTGAAGAGTTCTGTGCTGTGTGAAGTCAATTAAACAGTTTTGAAGTTGGTTTGTGACTGTGTTGTTGGAATTAATACGGCGTTAGAGGAGGGAGAAAGTTTGAGGGCAGTAAACTGAGACAGATGGAGAGAAATGGAGTACAGCATATGATGGCAGGATAAAACAGCCGAGCGCAGAGGATAGATAAAAGGATGGCGAGAGAATGAAAAGTGGTGGTGGTGGTGGTGGGGGATGGCCGCAGCGGCGAGGGTGCGAGGCGAAGTGAAAGTGAGTTTGTCTGTGATGTTTTAAAATTCTGGAGTGGAAAGTCCCTCCATCTGTTATTGTGGGACGGTTCTGACTCAGTGATTTCTATGATTGGCCTTAATCCCGGCCGAGTGGAGAAGACAGAATGAAGAGCTTAAAGCAGACTGCTCTCACTCTGACAGGCTCCACTGGCTGCTGCTGCTGCTGCTGCTGCTGCTGCTGCTGGGGCTCATTGGTACGCTCAGACTGCTGCCCCCTAATGGACTAACTTCTGCATGACACCGCACTTCTCTGCACATTGAGCAGCTCTTAAGGCCATGACACAGTGGTGACAGTTTGATGCACCATGAATTCATCAGCAGCCATGAAACACAGCAGTTTTCACTCAGCTTTCAGTGCTCCTTTCTGTGATGATCACCCACACAATTTACACTGTCTCAAGGTAAACATACCACTGCTGATGATCCGTCCTGATCCTGTCAGTTGATACAGTGAAGATGTAGTTTCTAGTGATGCTGCGTCTGGATATTTAATTCAACAATGTGGGAAGGACCCTTAAGAAAGCCGTTCTATATTTAGTCGTCTTTTTACAAAGAGCTTAGTGGCTTACCATTATGATAGTCACTGTCACACAGCAGCCAATCATTGTGAAATTTACTAAGGGTCTTTCCCTTGCAGCGTTAGTCGCTCTGAGAAGGTTAAGTGACCTCAGCAGAGTCATTTCACAGTCTTTTGGTCCCCAAGGTGACTTAAGCGCTCCCAGAAACCGAGCTGAGGGGGTCGTTCGGAACATGTTGAGTACCTCTATTCAAGGCTGCAATCACACGCACAGACCGCGTCGTGTTTTCTCAAGTGCCCTCTCACTCAAACACACACATTGTAGGGCTGTTTTGGAGTGTCCCTCCAGATCACACAGACGACAATGTGGTGTGTCGAGTGCCCTTTAAGTTAATGCTCAGTGGAAGGGCCTAACAGGCTGCAGCAATCACACAGGCGGCCCGGTGTCGAGTTGGCGCTCACCACAGCATGACGCTGTCCGTCCCTGGTGTGCTGTCATTCCCCTAGAAATAACATGACTTCGAGTGATTAAACTGCTCCCCTCTGGAACAGAGCAAACTGAACAGTTATGAATATTAAAGATCCTAATCGCCTCATGCTGAGCTTTTCGTTATTTTTTTTTTCCCTGCTGTCTTCTTGCTCTTTGAGTTCAGAGTGAGGGAGAGTTCTTGGACAGCGGAGACATCACCAAGCTGTTTGTACAACTACACCATCACCTGCACCATTATGTACACTGTTTGCATACATGACAGACTCCATTGTGTGTTGTTTAAGGCTGTAGACCTTGTTGAGGCACTTCACATGCCACTATCTATTACAGAGTTGTGTTTATGGTTCTTGACCTTGCCTAAAGGCTCGGTGACAAATGGCCCAACATGTGATGCATTTTGTGTCAAGGTTACAATGGCAATAACATTAGAGGCCCATGCTCATGTTGTCGACTCGTCTGGCGTCTTTGTGCCTGTATTCTGTAGTGTTATTTGCTGTGTTGTGTGGGCCTGTACTGAGCTTATCTGTGCTGTACTGTGCTGATCTCACTATGCTCATCCAGTGCTCTAAGCTGCTTGGGATCCAGCCACCAGCATAGATGATATATCCCTGCCCCCCTCCTTCCCACATCTCTCACTCTGATTCATTGGCTGTTTGTGTTGCCCATCCATCTGGGCCAACACAGAGGAAGGAAAGACACACGAAGACACATGGCTGTTTTGGAGCAGGGGGGACTGCATTAAGCTGCTAGGGAAGAGATAGGGTCCCAGAGAAATGGTGGCCTACCAGGGAGAGAGGGAGGAAAAATACCAAGGGAGAGGCAGCAGGAGAAACAGAGAGCTGGGAGAAAAAGATGTGTGGGATACTCAGGGGGAGAGAAATGGATTTTCGAAAGGGACAAAGTAGAGATTCTCACTGACAGATTAAATGCTGAGAAAAAGACTGAGCCAATGGGATGAAAGGGTAGCAGATCAAAGATCATGACAGAGGGTTAAGAAAAAAAGCGTGGGGACAGTTGTGCAAATGCAACTTTTTTTAAGTTTGCATATTAATAAAAAGTATTACATATACCCGCTGTTGTGACAGAGAGTGAAATCACAAGGCTTTAATTTTCAGGCTAATCTCAGAGCTGGAAATGCAGTGAGATTTTTGTTCAGCTGCTCAGTGTTTATCCCTAATTGAAAAATGTAGTGTTGATAGTTTCACCAAGAGATTACCACTGTGGCGTTGCCCTTTAGCAAGGCTGACCCTCTCTAACGAAATCCACACAATTACTGTCTTTTCTAATGGACTCTTTGGTAATAATTTCAACTGGCTAATTAGATCCTTGTTCCATTGTTTCAGTCGCCTATCGTCTCATTAGGACATAAATGAAATCTTATCGTTGTTATTTAAGGCTTGTTCAGGTGATTAAAAGCACAATGCAAAAGCATCAGGACACAGAGGACTCGAAATGATCCAGATTTTCTGCTATTATGTGTCACAAATTAGGTTAGTGATATCACATTATATACATAGTATAAACTATTATACTCCACTGACGTCCCTATACAACATCTGTAAGAGCCTGGACTGATATTCTGGGCCTGGTGTGTGTGTTTAGAAGAGGTTGGGCAGTATTGTGTCTGTGTGGCGTGAGTGGGAGGGTCTGCTGAGATGAGGTGGGCGGGGCTCTTAATAGAAATAGGACAGCTTTTACTATAATGAGAGTTTATGTCTTGTGTGTGTTTGGTAGATAAAAAGCCTCCCGTGGTAGGGGACTGGTTCCTTCAGTGCGGCTCCACAAATGAATGAGCTCTTACTGTAGCAGGGGTCTAAATAGGGTTAGTAATTTCAGTGCCGTGGGACTTTTACGGCTGATCACACTATTCTGGGACAGGAACAAGAACGCCCCCTAGAGGACCGGGGAAACCTAGATATTGAAGCACAAGAGGGAGGGGATGTAGAGAGGGAGAGAGACTCTCAGGCTTCGCCATATTTGCCACTTGGATGACTTCCTATATGAGAAGCCTACATACAGTAAGCTTCTTCAGAGATGAGCCTAAGCTACATCTTGGTAAATTATGTTAGACTATTAAAGCACATCGGTGGGTTGTGGTGCTTGATGATTTGAGATGAGAATATTAACTTTTTCATGTTACATATAAATCGTAACGACACAGAAACACAAAATATCCATACACTTGAAATTTCCTCAAACTACTACTGAAAGGTGTTTTTTAGTGATGTCATTTACATTTAATTAGGTGTCATGTCTCCTCCGTGTGAGGAAGAAGCATCCAAAAGAAGGAAATTGACATTTTGTATTTGTTGGTCTCATGAAGGCACCCCTTGTCTGTGCATATAACACTAAGTATGGTGTTTGTTATCTGTCTACATATATATAGATTTTTGGTGCATATAGTCAATTAAATGAAAAAGTGTGCACCAGTGCATCACGCTAAAAGAAGAAGAGGAAGTGGTGTATGGGACGCTAGAACTTAAAAACTGATATATACAAGCATATGGATCAGTTTTGAAAAAATGTTTAAAGTGCATTTTATTCTATACAAGTCATGGTGTGCAGGCGTTTCAGTTGCCTACATATAGTCAATCAAACCATGTATCTTGAATTGTCATGTATTTGCATGTGACTGTGACATTTGACAGCAGCTAAAGCCCTGACTTTTGGACCACAGCAAACATTACCTTTCTAGATAATGTCTGCCTCTTATCTACAAGCATGGACAAATATCTTGTTGGCTTGATGGCAAACAAACAACCACCAGGGAAGAGTGCACACAGCTTAGAAACTAACCTGCAAATGTCAAGATCAGTCAGTATGGATTTGGACTGGTGTGGATCCACCTACGTACCACTGATAATGGTCTGTGCCTTGGCTTGTTACTAGCAAGTTTGTTTACATTGTGTCTCATACCCCTCCCAGCCCAGCTGTTAGTCAGTCAAATACACATATTATCACCTCGGCAGTATGTAACAACACTCTAAGGAGAACAGTGTTGTTGGGTGTGGCGCTCCCTCATCCTCTGAATTATCCAGTCAATTTGCAGCTGCACTTGCTTTTGTAGGGAACAAGGTCACCGTCCCCATCTGTTTGTCTGTCTCTCTCTCTCTCTCACACATGCACAAATCAATGTCCCATTGACTTCTGTCACTCACACTGCTGTTTTTGTGTTTCCTTTTAGAAACTGGCCAGGGAGGCGGAGCAGCTTCAGAAGGAGCATGTATGGCAAGACGGTGTGACGGTAAAGTAGGACACCCGCTCCTCTCCCTCCTTCTCCGAGACCTCTTCTTTCTTTTCTTTTTTTTCCCTTTTTTTCCCAGGCAAACTGGTTTATCTTCCTATCTTCTGCCCATTCCCATCTGTTTTCCAATTCCCTCTCAATTTAACTATCTTACTTGTAACTCTTTAATGACAATGTGATCAGCATCACAGAGACAATGTGGTAATAAAACCTCATTTTATACAAGTGGAAAAAAAAACAATACACACAAATACAGCCCTCATGTATGCACACATACTCACTATATTACTTTTGATGTTGTTATTTTCATGGTCTTTCAGTATTACCTAAGAGCCTTCCATTAATTTTGTTTCACAGGCCACAGCAAGTTGAACATTACATTCTCTTGCAGCTGACCTTTAAAACACTAGATATCTGCTCTTGAAATCTAAAAAAAAAGAAGAGAGAAATGGTATTACTCTGGTTTGTGTGTTTGTCTGTGTGTTTGTCTGTCTGTATGTGTATGTGTGTGTGTGTGTGTGTGTGTGTTTGTGAGCCTGTGTGCTCCACTGACTCTCAAATTTGCAAACACTCAAATGCCCCACAAACACGCATGCATACTGATGCACACACATATACACATATATATAGCCTCACCCGACAGATACACATGCACATTCCCTACTGTCATATCCTCTGTCTCCAGGGAGACGAGCTCGCTGTCATGGTACACTTCCCACAAATGGATTTTTAACCCAGCGCCTCCTGGGGGATATTTGAGAAAAGGCTTTAACTGATTTAAAACGAATAATTATGAGCCCTACTTCCCTGCAAAGTCCATTTTTATTCATGGTTGCTTACACTCTGAAGCTGTAGTCTTGGGGTGGCCGGGCTGCTCCCCTCCCTGCTGGTCCGAGGGAGGGAGCTGCAGTGCGGCTGTCCCTTCATCTTAGGCCTGAGGGGGGTTGATGCCTGCCTCTCCGTGCCCGGCTCCGATGCACCTCAATCGGATGTGTATCCATGCAGGAAGTGGAGCCTGGGTCACAGTGACCACACACAGCACACCTGTTCATAAGTAGCTGCATCCAATATGGCATCAATACCTCCTCAAGTGGAAAAGCCAGCACTCTCTTTAATCCACCCCACCCCTGCCCAAACTCCTCTCTCCCTCTGTTTCTACTCTTTCTCCTTTCTGTCTTTCTCTTTTTCTCCTCTTGTTTCCATCTCTCTTTCTGTCCGGTCACGTGTCTCATACTCACCGTTACCCTCTGCACCTCCATCACATTCATATACATTTTTTGTTATCTGTATGTGTCTTTAATCAGGCATGAAAGCAGTTGGAATATATCATATTGTTGCAAATACTGCAAATGAATCCTAATGGTGCTCCTCTATTAATAATGTATTGGAGCTGATTTCATTTGCCTTTATAATCAGGCCAGGTAATGAATCTCAGCAGGGGCGACTGTGAAACCATTAAAAAAAACTCACAAAGAGGAGGAGGGTAGGGGGTGGGGGGGCGAGTGGGTGAGGTAGATATGTCACATCCTTGCAAGAAGATTTTTCCTGTTTGTAGATTTTGTGCTTTCCTAATTTCTCTTTGGGTGAACACTCTGCTGACTGACACTCTAATTAGATTAGGGCTGCATGCTCTTTGGGCATATTAGGAGAAATGCGTCGCATCTTAAACTAGCGGGTGGAGCAGTCTGTCAAATGAAGAGAAAAGGTGTTTATGCATGAGTGACGGTGCGTTTTGATAGAATTTCTGTGTGTTCAAGTGTGTGTGTGTGTGTGTGTGTGTTCTGCAGTGTGGGTTGGAAAAGCATAATGTGGTTGTTTGTGTTTGCCGGTGAGCGGGTATTTATTTGTATGTGTTTATTAACGGCAGGTTCTGTACCTGGCCCAGCCCATCTGCTCGCCTCGCCAAACTGGTGACATCACAGAAACTCAATGACACGCCTGTTCCTCATAGCGGCTGCCATCGCAGCTGTTACCGTAGCAATGGGAAGACCTTTCTCTCTCTCTCTCTCTCTCTCTCTCTTTCTCTCTCTCACACACACACATTCAAGCTTTTTCCTGGTCTAACTGCAGAGCCAGTTTTCTGACCATCCTGACTGCTGGACATTATGGATGTCAAAGTGTTGATCGTAACAACTGTTGTGCTGGTCGTTCAGGGTTTTAAATCCATTGGAATGAAATGGTGTGTGAAATAGACATTAAAGCGTTGGATTGCCGCTGATTTCTCAAGGTCAGGTGCCCATCCCTCTGTGACACTCGACTATTGTGTTGGCAACAGAGTCATCCCAAGGCGACGCAGTCATTTCAGTGCTGCTTTGCAATTCTCATAGGGACAAGGGAGAACCAGCAACTTCAGAGCCAAATATCAAAACTCGTCTTTGTTTTGTAAACTGAAAATTGGCAGCCAGAAAGCAGAGCTCTATGAGACCTTCCTGAATAGCATCAGCATGTCACTCATTTCTGATTTTTCAATTTCAGAGTTAGGTTATGAAACAATCCTGACCCAGTGACTGAATGTGTGTATAAACTATGTTTAGGAAGAGATTTAAATGTTGCTTTTCTGTAGCAAAGCATTTCTCTGGGCGATGTGATTTCCTGGGTGTTTGCCAGTTCAAAATGGTTTACTGCTTTTAATAGTTTTTCTCCCAGAACATCCCCGAATACCAATGTTAGCGACTTCTTGAGCAACAGCTTAAGCTACAGTAAGAAACTCTCCCCTGCTCACATCATATAGTTGAGAGTGAAGACTCAGTACAGTAAGTCTAATAATGAGAAATAAAATACTGGCATTGAAAAAATGTTAGTTCCCTTATACGCTGAATAAAACCTACACAGACACTTAAGTACTGAAATCAAAGTTCTGCTCTGGCACAGTCTTTGACAAATAAGTTGTCAAGTTAGATGACATTATTTATTTTTGTGGATATCACTCATGTTCAGGGTGAGGCTTTGCTGAACATGCTAGGTTTTTCTGAAAATGTTTTGGTGGTAGAGACAATGTGCACCATATGCCACCAGTGATATTGCCAGCTGGAACCAGCTTATTGTGTATGGCAAGCTGTTCTAACATTTCTTATGACAATTTAATATATTGTGACAAATTAGCATTTTTAGCTAAAATGTATTTTGATGGATCTGAAATAAATGTTTTCAATAATCATGTATGACATTGGTGACATCTGTAATGTCATTATAGATACAGTATCTTAAAATTAAGATGTATCTGGAGATATCTTGAATTATTGACTGATCACAATGTAATTATGACTCAATTATGCATTTGTAGATATTGTATGGATTCTCTATGTTTAATTGGGTTTGCCAGTTATTGTCAGGACCTTTTTTTCAAAGTGATTGTTGAGGAGTTTTACAATTTTCTGTCCTAAAACATCTCACAGATGCTTCTTTTGTGTCTCTGTGTGCAGTTTGAATGTATGATAAATGCTGAGCTCGGCCTAGTTTAGCTCAGGTCATGCATGTGTGTGGGTTCAGTGACAATGACTAATGCTGAGGGTTTAATACTTTGTAATGGTTAGCCTACGGTTAACAAATCTTTTCACAAGGACAGTACAAACAATATCCTAACGATTACATAATCATCTGTGGAAACATGTACAGTATTAATTCCGTACTAATTCTAGTACACTTTTTATATCAATTAAAATAGTTTTATTAGTGAAATTAGTGACTTCATAAATTTGTGAGTTTACAAGGTCTAGTTTAGTTTGAATAAACATTCGTCTTTGGAAAACTTTAACACACCTATAATCAATATTTTTATAAAAACAATGGATCACTTGACTACTTATATGTGAAAGGGTTTTCTAGTAGTGATGCACCCACAGAGAATAATGACCCGAATCTGCAGTCTCCTTCACCTCTATATTGTTTTATACACAGACAAAGTAAGTGACTAGCTGGTGAACATAGTGGAGCATTTAGCAGCTTAAGAGACAGATATTTCTCTCAGGAGTTGGTGGAGACCAAAAACAAAGCAAAGGAGAGGGATTTTTTTTTAAATTTATATTCATCAGGTGGCCAGATACACATCTCTAAATGAATGTTAATGTTGGTCTGTATTTGCTGGATGTGTAAAAATGTATAAAGTTGGGTGATAATGTGTCAGTACTGTGTTCACAACTTGTTTCAGCTGCCCCCAAGTGGACAAAAACATTACAAGTTTAAAGATGTATTTTCCGTCTTTACACGGAACAATCAGTGATTAAGCTATGGTTGGAGAGTCTCACCCTTCAGCATACTGTCCCTCTGAACTGCACAGAGAGATATAAAAGTGATGGCATCAACTAGTGTTCGGCAGTCCCAGTAAGTTGGCAACTTTGTGAAATTATCAGAAAATCAAACTATACTGCTAATTTTACAAAATGGAAGAAGTGTCTACAGTTAGCATCACTCTCAAACTAATCATATGATCAACAATATTATTATCAGCTACATTATCATCAATCAGTTGTTAAACCACTCGTCTCCCATCATATGGCTGGCTACAGATGATGACCACTGTCACTTAGCTGAAGAAGGGTTGACACAAAGTGCAACACGTTGGAACAGAGACACAAGATTGGATGAAAGAAAGGATGGAGATTGTGGAGATTGGAGGAAGACATGTACTTTCCATCAGATTGTGATGTGGCAGCTGCTGTACGTTTGAAATGCATTAGTGCTAATAGCTGTGCCATTAGGGGAGAGAGGCACTCTGTTGATGGGTTGCCATGATGAAACCAGGGAGAGGGGTGACAAAGAGAGGCACGGAGGGAGAGAGAGGTGTAAGTGAGAAAGCAAGTGAGTGAGGGAAGAAGGTAAAAGAGACAGAGAAAACGGGAAACAGAGATGGAGCCATCTTCCAGGCCATTTACTGCAATCATCACTCTCTAATCAATCAAGCCTTTCATCATAGGACAACACAATCTCTTCTTCTCCCTCTGCCTCTTTCTCTCTTCATCTCCACTCAGCCACCCACTCTCATACATAACACAGTGGTATTTGTGTGACCTCTTTCTTGCTCTTCACACATGTATGTTCATCTGTAACTTTGTGATACCTACAAATAATATTCGTACAGCACATAGCCTGCAGTGTTTGCCCCCCCAATGCTAATCGCCTAGGTAGCAACTTTTAGCCTGTATTTCAGCCACATTCACTGACCCACAGTCACAATAACTCCCCTCAGTGGTGTAACACGGCCTTAAGTGCTAGGGGCCCTAGCTGGAGTTGCAAGAGTTTGTTCACTTGACCAAGTTCGGCTCCTTTCATAATGCCTCTATTTGAGATAATTGGCCCTTCAGAGGAAATGAGTGAGAATCATTGTGGCAACTCAGCCCAGCCCTCGAAGCTACCAGCTCCATTAGCCACAGAATACATTAGTCTTATGAGGGGCTTCCTTTGACAGATTCAAATTCAGATTCTGGTGAAATAGACAGAAATGAAGGGACGCCTCAGTCTGGCTTTGTTTCATCTCGCTCTCCTCTCAAGATGTTCATTTGCTGTTATTGCTCGTCTTTTTTTCCCCTGTCTTTTGTAAATGTTGCCAAACCCCTGTTTCCTTCTCTCGCTGGATTAACTAAAACAAGCTGCAATAGACCATTTGTCCAAGCACATGCATTTTAGTTTTCACTAGCAAATCCTTTCCTGCTGAATTGAGATATTTCCTTCCCGCTACTGTCATTAATTGATCTAAACCAAAAGGAGAATATGGATAGAGCAATAATTACCAAGCTGGTGTTTTATCTGCAAGTGACTTTATATCGGTTTAGTTTTTTTGACCATCATGTTGTGCTCATTTTGCCTGTTCTGTATTTCCTGCATATCTGTCCCTCATTTTGAAAGTTACATGCAGACCTACTAAAGCAGAGGCAGAAATAAAATTGATTTTGCCAACCGCCTTGTGTCAGCACCACAACAACCAAAACTCAAAAGGATCTCCATAGCGGAGGCCGAGAGGGGGAGGTGGGAATATAGCTATGTGAGCCCCTTTTTAACTGCACAGTGCTTATTTCAAACACTGATAAGCATAACCACATTGTGTATAATCACAAATAAACTGCATCTATTTTCATTGTGAGCAGTTTTTTTTTTACTCGCTTATGGCTGTGCTGAGACAGAGCGCTTGCAGCCTGCCGAGCACGTAATGGAAGTCATAAACAGTGTTATCACTGAATCCTGAGCCATGGAACGGACTTCCATCTGCTCGCCACTGGAAGGGAAAGAAATGAGGAGGGGGCTATGTGGAGGGAAATTCCTACACAGTATACAATTTAGCAGAGTCACCTCCCTATCAAATGTATCTGATGGTGTGGGCGCCTCAGTAGAAACTGGACCGAGCTTCACTTGCTGTCATGGATGCTAAGACACACACACACCAGTGTGTCTTGGAGTGTGTGTCTGTGTGGATCTAGCCACATCTGATCAATTGATCAATGAGTATTATGTCAATACAGACTTCACCTTAAACACCCATTTTGATTGCAGCCTCTCCCTCCTCCTGAGCTCTCCTATCCTTCTGTCGCCTCCTCTCCTGGTGCCTCCCCTCGCTTTCTATCAACTGCTGCTCTGCTCGCAGCTTTGATCAGGCTTTTGATTGCTGTGGTGACCCAACAGTTTGATAATTTCAGCTTCTTGATTGCAGACCGCTGTAATTTGTTTAAGTGGTGCTCTCCAAGGTAGAAATGTCCTTTTCTTCTTCTTTTTTTTTTCTTCCGTGCTCCAACTGTTTTCTCTCTACCACCTCTTCTCTGGCTTTTTTCCCCTCCACATCTCACCGCTAATGTTTCTCTGCTGCTTCAAGAGAGACCTCTTGAAAACTGATGCTGTTCTATGCTTGAGTAGAGGGACATTGGCGAAGTCTAAGATGACTCAGAATGGAAGCTGCACTGAAGTACGGGAACAGGTAATGAGAAGATAAAAGATAGAAAAAAACACAGCTAAGGAGAAAAGTTCAGGTGTGTCAGTAAGCCTTTAGTCAGTAGGAGTTTGTCCAGCTGTGATCCAGCGTTTTAGCCAAGAGGGAGGGTTGAGAGAGAGGCCCCCATGTGTAAATCCCACTGATCGATCCCCCTGCCTCACAGGAGATGGGAATCAATAGTCAAGAGAAATCCAGTGAGCCACGCTGCAGACCTTGATTTTCCCATTTCAACACATGGCCAACACCCATGAAATGTTATTTTAAAGGCCCTTCTGGTCAGAAGGAAGAAGAAAGAAGAAGTAAAAATGGACTAATGGCATTTCAATATTTTCTCTTCGGTGGTTTCTATCATTGTGAATTGAATATCTATATATTTAAACTGCAAGTTGGAAAGAAAAGAAGCAACTTGAAGATGTCATCTTGGGCTCTGGTGTTGGGCATGTTTCAGTATTGTCAGAAATGTTATAGCCTGAATGATTAATCACCAAAAATAATGTCTTAAACTATATTAGTTTAATCTAGCTCCAATTAAAAGAATGTCTGCAGAGAAAAAAAAAATATGTCCCAGGCTTCCTCGTCTGCCAAGGTGTTCCAGGAAAGTGATGTGTCTGAGCGGCCAGGTTGTCATCTTGTGAGTGGTGACAGGCTGGTTATGCTGTAGCAGAGGAGAGATACCTGCTGGGGTTTTAGTGTTTGCTTGGTGTATTCTGTCCCTGTTGTCCTTGGTGCCCGTCTGCAGATATCTTAAAGCAGTCTTCCCTTTGTCATTTGAATGTTCAAATCATTGTGAGGGACAGCAAGGCATCTGATGGAAATGATTACGGGGTTGAAAATAACAGGTCTCCTTTGGTCGGCGCTGATTGTTGATTGGCCACTCTCAGTCTGCCTGTAAAGAGGGGGTGGTGACTTTTCAGGACTCTATGGACTAGCTGTGGTAAAATGGCTGAAAAACATCAGTGAAATGAAAAGCCGTATTCAACCCTCCAGGAAAAATGGAACCTGGAAACATTTCACTCAGATAAGTGGAGCTCCAGTGTCATACCAAGCTGCAGTGTGATTGGACAGGGGGGTTCAGACTGAGTACCAGATTGTTTGTGATTGGTCACCGCAGCTGCAGATGGCGTAAAAATGTTAGATGTGGATAATTGCATTTGCTTTATCAAATCTCTCTGGAATCCAATGATAGCGTTAATATTGCCATGGCCTGTTTATCTTATTTGTCTTTATTTGGTGTTACAGCACCTCTTTCCTGCTTCTCCTCTGATGATCAGATTGGGGGCTTGTTTGGGAGGTGTTGGCATCCGTGTGTCATGTTGGATAGGCTTTTTATCTGGCACTGTGTCCACGCAGTGTGGTGATGCTATCAGCGTTAAAACCGGCTCCTCAATGGAGCCCTGTCAGCCAACAATGGAGAGCAGCATTACCCAGAGTGCAGCAGGACAAAGCCTTCTTTCCTTATCGCAGGATTGGAATATTCACAGACTGATTTAACTGCTTTTACCAAGGGGAAGTGTCAGGCTCTGAAAGAGAGAGACAGCAAAGCAGAGATGAGAGAGAGAGAGAGAGAGAGAAGAGAAAAATAGGATCCTGTGACCTGCAGGATGTTTACAAAGAGAGATCTAAAGAGCAAAAATTACAGATTCATGGGTGAAATTGGGGGCATGAAACATAACCATGGCATTTGTAACCTTAATATTTCTTATATTTTGTATTTTGAATTTTGCAATGATCAGGACTTCTCTCTTCCTCAATTGTTCTCCTTCTTACTCTCCTCCCTCACTCCTCCTTCCATCTCTTGGGTTGCTGCCCATCTTCGTGAGAGTCTTTGAAGTGAGTGTGCAGTTAGAGGAGGGCATGGCGCTCTCTGTCTGAAGAGGAGCAAGACATTGATGAGATGTGCATGGAGAATGTCATTCACTTTGCTGAATTTGCACTGTGTATTGGAGCTTTAATCTGGGGGCACATTTGTTTATTGGCATACAAATGAACATCTGCATGGAGCTATGCTTGGACGCCATGGTCTCAGCAGCTCCCTAATCGCTTAAAAGCCTGGAGATGCAGAGCATGCCAATGAGAGAGCGGGAGAGAGGGAGGCAGCCGCGCCCAAGGCCTCCGTCATGCACTCCTTTATCTGAGTTTCACTCCAGCTCAATAGCTCTCACGCTCTCTCTCTTTCTTCCAGGCCAACAGTTTAATTTCCAGTTTGCTGTTTGACTCTTTATTGACTTGACATTACGAAGAGGCATTCTGGTGACCTTCAGTGGTTAACACAACAGCCATATTTTTCAGACCAGACACCTCAAACAACATGTCTGCATTTATTTGTATAGTGATGTGACACCAAATGGCTTCTTCCAGGATAAAGGTGCTTGGCAAATAAACTTTTAAATACAAAAAAAGCAGCTGCCGCAACCTGTGTTCAAAGATACTCTTGTAATTCTGGAGAGTTGGTTTTTACCTTTCTATGTATCTCTATGATATCATCATATTGCATTTCAAATGCATGGTGATCTCATCAGACATCAGAGAACAATTTCTACATTTTATAATTTATATATTGTTGGCTCTTTTATTTTATACTTGTTTTAGTTCGTCATTATAACCAGTGACGAGTTTGTTTACCTGAACGATGGTGATGATGAATGTCATGAAAATAAATACCAGATACAGTAGTTTTAAAGCAAAATTCAGGTCTTTAGTAGGTCAAGTGTTCTGCCTTCGTGAAGGTTATAATGTCCAGAGGCTTTTCTAATATTTTGTCTTCACCATGTACATAAATAAGGGTAGACTCTCACCTGTCAGTATAACGCTTTAGAGCTTCCAATGTGACCAAAAAATTGAATGAATCCACCAACACCTCTGTACAACAGTTTAAACAAAAACTTAACATTTTAACCTTCATGAAGGAAGGATGTATTGCAGCATTGTTGTATTAGATTGCATTAGTTTTAGCCAGGTGTACCTAATAAACTGACAACTGAGTAAATATTGGACCGCTGTCTGCAGAGCAACACAGTAAAAAGGTTGTATTTCCACTAAATTTCTGCTACTTGCTAGCTGCTGGATCCCCCATTTAATTCTAAGTACAATTTAAGTAGTAAGTTAAAATATATTTTGTCCACATTTTCTTTCCTGTGAATTAGTTTGCGTGCACCCAGTAAAAGATACGATTTAATATTCCCTGAATCAAAAAGGCTCCACTAAAGAACAAGAATTCATATTTTATTCACAGGCAACCCCTGCAATTCAAGATCAAAGTGGTTAATAGGCTTTTAGATCTCTGACAAATTTCTACATGTCTATGATTAATTTACCGCTGTTTGAAAAGCATATTTTATGAGCTCACCTTTTAACTCTTGTGAAAACTTGTGGGCCATGTAAACTAAAGGAACTCAGCTGAAAAAAAATGTTTCTGATGGCGTATTGTGATTTCATTTTGACGACTCTCCTCTTTAGCGTGAACGCCCTCGTGTATATATTTCCTTTACATTTCATTTTCCAGATGAAATTGGATGTCAGTCATTTCTTACTTAACATACGTGAATTATAATACCCCTGTGTATCGTGTGTGCACTGGAGTAAAAGTGTACGAGTACGTGCTCAGCCCGGAGGATTGCATTCCCCCCTCTCACTGGAGAGGTCTCACCAGCTAATATGGCCGAGTGTTTATCTAGTTTGAATGTCTTGAGTTTCACACCGTTTGACGCGTAGAGATGGGATATAAGGATGCTGTGGAAATAGAGAGACAGAGGGAGCGATAAGTAGAGACAAGAGGGGAGATTGGAGTGGGGGAGATAAGAAAAGGAGTGAGAATGTATAGCTCCATAACAGGTTTGCTTCAAACATAACGTAAGCAGTTCTTCTCTGCGGCCAAATCAAATTGTTTAGCTTTTCCTTCTTTATTCTGGTTGCATTGTCACACTAAATGAGCTGTGTGTGTGTGTGTGTGTGTGTGTGTGTCTGTGTGTGTGTCTGTGTGTGTGTGTGTGTGTGTGTGTGTGTGTGTGTGTGTGTGTGTGTGTGTGTGTGTGTGTACCTTATGGGCTGATGTGTGTGGGTTAATGAAGAGCAGTAAATGAAATCCTTTATTGTGTTTGATATAATGTCAGCTTCCATTAGGGAAACTGGTGCTACGAATGATTGCTAGACTATCGGGGCCAGGAGAGAGGTGCAGTGTGTGTGTGTGTGTGTGTGTGTGTGTGTGTTTCTGCGTGCCTATGTGCACACCCCAGGGCACGGCGGAGGCACCGAGTGTGTTCTGTAATTATAAAATCATTAGCAGGTGTCCAGAGGAGATATGAATATGACTGTAATCTGTCCCCACCCATGATGGAGCGCTTGTCTCATACTCAAATGTCAACCTGTCTCAGCCAGCCCATTGAGAGAGCTCAACAGATTCAAATTCAGAAGATTTAGTCCCAGCGACCACACTCAGTCATTACATGTACCCTTACATATGACAGCCTTTATGTACCAGCCATTTTTCAATCACGCATTGTTACCCTGTGCCTTGCTGGATAAATCATCTGTCAAGGTCCTCTTAACATATCATTGAATTTTTGGTCTTTAAAGGCTCCGACCTTCACTTGAAAGGAGATTTGGAAGTTTAAATGTGTAACTACAAGCAGTAGATGACATTAAAATAACATGCAGCACCGTACCAAGTGACAAGAAGACATGCTGGCAGAGGAACAACCCCGTAGTCAGAGAGACTGACAGGCGTACAGACAAACAAAAGATAGGCAGGCATGTATCTGGTCAGACATAAAAACGAGCAGACATTGTAGCCCTGGCGAGGAGACAAAGTCACATTGTAATCTAGAGCAGAGGGGCGGTTTCTATAGCAACAGTAGACATCTAACCTACGCGCCGCTGCTTTTGCTGAAATCTGAAATTGGGGAGCGGAGGCTGGTATTGAGGATAGAGAGATTGGGAAAGATGAAGATAAGACAGGGCAGGGTGGAGGCAGAGGAGGAGGAGAGATGGGGCAAAGGGAGGAGAGAGGAAGCAGATCGAGATAAGGGTTAGGAGAGGGAAGGAGGGGTCGGAGATGAGCGGAGGAAGACTGATGTAAGGGAGGGGCTGGAGATCATCACCTGACCTCAGTGTTTGTCTCCCGTTTGGAATTTGTTGGTCCACTCAGCGTGATAGATTTAATTTACTGATAGCACTTTGTGTCAGTGGGACTTTCTCAGACTTTGTGTGTTTCTTTGTGTGCATCTGGTGTGTGCACTCGCTCAGTATGTACATTCACAAGTGCGTACACACTGTTTATGAGGGCCTATAAGCATGCGGTTGAATGTATTATATACTGTATGTGTTTGTGTGCAGTAGCAGGGTGCACAGGGCTCTGAGAGATGTGTGTGGGATAATTGCTGGCTTGGTGTCGTATCAGATGTGTCTTTAACCCGGACCCTGAGCCCATAGAGACCTGTGACCAGCCGCAGCAGATGGCCATGCTACCCTGGGGGCCGCTTAGAGGGTCATGGTGGCCTAGGACTCGTCCACACGGAGCCACCTCTTCTGTGCATGTCTGTGTGGTGTGTGTCGGAGCAGGGCTGGGCAATATAGCTGAAAAATGTATCACGATAAAATGTTTCATTTATATTAAACTGATATTGCTAATTATTGATCATTTGAAAAAAGGTTGAATGTACTTTGAATTTTTTCACCGTCTGCACTCCACGCTGTTTCTGTTGTTGTGTCTCATGTCGATGGTGCAATCGAACAACACACCTGTTACATGATTGGCTGTTTGCGTGTCACTTGTAGCAGCTCCGTTATCAAGGGATATGATAGGCTTTTTATAGCCAGGGTTATGTGCTTTCATGGCGGTTTGCATTTAATACATTTAAGTGGAACTATCGAACTATTTTCTTATTGCTAATGATGAAACGTCTATCGCTGGTACATATTGCTATCGTTCTATCGACCAGGTCTATGTCGGAGTGTGTGGTTGGAGGCAGAGGTTGTTGCGTTCTTGAGTGGGATCAGTGTATCTCTAAGTGCTCGTGTAATTATGTTTAGAGGTTTTATTTTCATCATATTGCGAAAAGAAACAACTTCTATACAAGCAAACAAATAAAACATCCTACCTACTCTAAATACCAGATAAAAGCTTGAATGAACAAAGTCCCAGAATCCCACCCCGATTCTTGTGCATCTTTTCAATTCTGTTCCATTTCAGTAACACCTCACTTTAATTAACACTTAATAAACTATTAAGCATTTATAAGCAGTAGCTAAACTAGTATATAGTTTATACATAAATTAACGTATGAAAAGCAGATATAAGTGTTTATTAATGTATTTGCCAACAGCTAGAACTCATAAGTGCAGGTTGGTGTATAATCTGGTAATGAATGACAATATAGTAAAACAGTTTCAATAGTCTGTCTTCATAGGAGAAGTTCAAAAATTGCTGATAAATATTATACATTAATAAGCACAACAAATCAAAATGTCCTTATATCTGTTTACTGCTACTATAAGTTATAACCCATTTATTAAACTGCTTGTAAATGCTAATTAGTGGGACTTAGTATAAAAAGTGGTTATTTAATTAAAGACAGTTGCATAAGGAGGCATTATGTGCTACAAATACTTTTACTAATGCTAGGACTTGCTATAAGTGGTGACTCTGTATATGTTGCAGGTTTAGCACGGGTAAGTGATATGTACAGGGTAAACAGTAAAGTAAACACAGTTGTCCAGCTGTGCAAACCGACGTGATACCAACAACAAATGGGTGACCAATAAAAGGAAAAACCAACATAAAATGACTTAGAAAGGCGTTGGACACCACTAGCAACCAGAACAGCTTCAATGCTCCTTTGCATATAATCTGCTAGTCTGTGAAACTCTACAGGAGGGATGAACACCATTCTTCCAAAAGATATTTCCTCATTTTTTGTTTTGATGAAGGTGGCTGAGAGCGCTGTTTAACACGTCTGTCCAAAACCGCCCATAGGTGTTCAACTGGGTTTGACGGCAGAGCCCATAGCATATGACTCACATAATTTTCATGCTCATCAAATCATCCAGTGACCCCTTGCGCCCTCTATGGAAGCACCTGCATTCATTACTTATCTTTCTCTGCTCACTGTTGTTGTTTTTCCTATCATTTATCACTTGTCCGTTTGCTATATTTTTATTTGCAATAAAGAGCAGTAATAAGCGATAGGTACAAAACAACAATGACAAAGCTTCAGTAATGTGTGGTATGTTTTTATGAGTGTATTATTTGTTTGACTAAAGCTGCTGGTCAGTGTCCCTCGGGTGCGAGGAACCAAGCATTTATTTACAGGAAGCAGTCCTGAATAATGAGGTGTAATGCCGCAGTAGTGAGAGTAAACTCTTTAGAAGCGAGGGACCAGTCTAAGCAGGACTGGGCTCCAGATCAATCCTGCTGGCAGACACAACAACACTGTTGCTCTGCCTCTCTCTCTCTCTCTCTCTCTCTCTCTCTCTCTCTCTCTCTCTCTCTCTCTCTCTCTCTTTCTTCTCTCGCTGCAGAGGCACGAGCTATTTTTAGCCCTGGCAGCTTTTTCTCCACTGCACCCACCACCACCCATCCTCTCTCCTCTCAATTCATCCCTTCATATCGCCGACCTCAGCCTCCATCCTAACCCTTCAACTTAACCCAATGTACTCCCTGAACGATCCGGTCTGATCCCTCCACTCAGCTCCTTTCCTTCCGTCCTCACTCCTGATCTCTCAGACAGAGCTAGGGAGGCAGAGGGAGTGCTGGTAAGTTGAGGAGAAGTGTCAGGGGGGCAGACTCTGCTCCTCCTCTGTCTTGTCCAAGCTCATTACCCAAAGACACAAGCTGCGTCCAGGCTGGTCCGCCCCATGTTTGGTGTCAGTGTCAGTTTTGATCATACTGTGTTTCTTTGTTAAGTTGTTAGGGACTGAGCTGAGCTGATGACTGACTCTCTGATTAGCACTGGAGGCCAGCCAAGACCCGGGTCGTGGTGTGCAGAGAGGCTCTCACGCCAAAGGGGACTCGGAGAAAAATGGGGGCTGACAGAGAAAGAGAGTACTTGTGCATATAGGTGTGTGTGTGTGTGTGTGTTTCTGTGTGAGTTAAACAAATGCAGAGAGCATGTGTGTGAGACAGCAAGAGAGAGATGAAAATAGTGAAAAGCAAAACAATGAAATGAATGAAAAATGAGGAAATAAGTCAGACTCACTGTACCTGTACAGCCGTTCTCCCTCACCGGACCATGACCGCAGCTCCTCCAGTGAGGGCGAGTCAGTCATCGTGGTGCCCTTGAGAGTGCGTCCTCAGCCAGCCTCCTCATGATAATGAGGCAGGCCCCACGACTGCTGCTCGCCGCATGCAGCCCCTGCCCGCCCTCACGCCTGCCTCTCTGGGAGATAAGGACACCAGTTCAGAGGATAAGAGGACGGCAGGGAGGCTAACAGCCTGGGTATGGGGTCTTTGCTCGGGGTAAAGGCCGGGGAGCTTGGTGGTGAGAGGCTGAATCTGGGGCTTCAGCTGGTGACTGGAAACTTAAGTCTGTAATTAGAGCAAAATAGTGTAACACAATTGCATAAATTTACATTCTTTTCCTTTTTCCTTTTTCTGTTTATTTCCTCCTATGAGAGCTGTTTGTCGAGACTGAAAACACAACCAGCCGAGGTTGATAAGGCTCCCAGGGAGAGTAATATTTTGAGTTTATTGTTCTCTCACTGCAAACCTCTTTACTCCATGTCACATCTGAGCTCATACCACAGCGCCACACACACTTGCGTTTTTTAACAGTTTTCCACAACACATGACAATGTTCCTACAGTGTTTTCAACACAAGTTCGAACATGTGCCACATACATTGCATCTTATTAACAAAAAAAAGCATTGCCCAGCTATCTGCTCGCCTTCTCATGACTGTCATTCCACATCACACTACTTCTCCTGTGTTCTGTGATGCTGATTATATTCTCATGCTGAACAGTGTGATGGAATATAACCATGACTCTCTCTAGCTGACCACCGCGAGGAGTCGGGGCTGATATAGACACTGCTATATCTTCTCTCATCACCTGTCTTTTCACTTTTCTTTTCTGCACAGGAGAATGCCATTTCATACTACGATTCCAAAGCGGATTCAGACTATGTGAGTACAGTACGGACTGCTCCCTCCTCCCACCGTCTGCCTGCCTTTAAACTCCAAATCCTACTCACTCCACTTCCCACCCCTGCCACCCTTTCCTGCAACCCCACCCCACCCCAGCCCTCCCCCCGGCCTCCTCGGTGTTGATGCCTCCCCCTCCGGTCACAGGCCCCTGGGCTGTCTGTGTGTGTTAGTGACATGACACTGCTTTATGGTGAGTTGGTGTGACAGAGCAGGGGCAGGCCGACGTGCATGTGACAGTGACTTCAGCTGTCCTCCCCCAGTCTAATATCCAGAGTTTTCTCCCTCCCCACGGACCCTTACTGTGTTGACTGATAACTGAACTGCAAGGTTGTTAGACCTCTGCGCCCGTGAAGACAGCTTTCATACACCAGAACACCATTTCTATCATGTGTGTCACTCATACTGAAGAATATGAATGACATTCAAGGAAGGACCTGCCGGCCGGGTAACGCAGATTCCTTCAGAAACCCTAACCCTGCAAGTCACTACCGTTTGGTCTCACCATGCCACTACTCTGGCTGCAGGCTGCAGTTCCTCCTTAGGGTAGGTCACACTCGGAGACTGTGCCCGCTGATTGATTAAGTTTCAAGGAGGAGTGCAAGAATCCCCCCTAGATCACCAAAGCACAAAAAGATGGGAAGAGAGTGAGATAGAGAGGGGAAGAGACTGAGAGAGGGAGGCGGAGGGGCAATAAATCATGGTGTGATTTTCTCTTTGTGCACGCCACTCCCGTGATTAATGACACAGCGCTTTAGGGCCTGTCAGCACATCTAATTGGAGAACATCAGTCATCATTAACATGGCACACTAAGGCCGAGCCAGTGGCACACCCCTGACCCCCACTTCACCAACCCCACACCACCCAAAGACAGCGGCAGAGGTCAGACAGAGGTCATTCCTCATCCCTGCAATCCTACCAGTACTCCCCTGTCTGAATCTCCCCTTTCAATAAAGGCTCTACCACTGGAGTGAAAATCCTGTACTATTAGAGAGGTTTGATAAGAATTCTGTTTTAAGAAAGGTAAGTGATTGGCAGGCTCTCCTATCCAAGCCTTGTCTCCTGTGTTCCTTATCCTGTACTCTATACCTGTTAATTCCTCCTCTTGTCACTATACCCTTGATATACTGTAAAAGTGCAATGTCAGTATCATTTAAAGTCAAAACTGCATGTCTGATGTTCATTCCAGTGCGCTGGATGAATAACATTTTATTTATTTATCTTATTCAGCTACCTACCAGCCTGAGCAGTATTATGGCTTTCAAGTCTTATTGGTTAAAATACATGTATTTCTGCACAAAAAACAGACCAGATCAGCCCCAACCTGCCTCGTCCCCCTTAAAAGATTATAACGTATGCTTCAGCAGGGAGCAGACAAAGCGCCCTGGGTGAAAATGCAAATATTCTTTGGTCTGCATGAGCCCACTTTTACTGCAGTACTTTTACCTGTCTGGTAGAAAAAATATTGTCAATCATGTCTCTAGGTAGTAATTTGCTACGAGGACAACCATCAAATATATAAATTATTACAAGTCTTATTTTTCTAATGTTGGATCAAAATTGACATTTGTTTTTGCTGTTTTTCAGATGTGGCATACTACATGTTAAATATGTTAAAGGCAACTATTTACCAGTCGTAATGTAATGTGTCCTTGTTTGTTTAAAGAGCTGTTTTCCTCTATCTCACTCTTTCCTGCTGTATTTCAAATAAACACACCCACGCACACACATACAGGGTCATAAGTGACATGCTTTAGGTTAGCCCTGGTTGGCTGAAGGCGGGAATGAAAGAATCTTCAAAATGTCATCTCTGGCCTCTTCAGCCTTTAATTAAACCTTGAGAACGGGGAGATAAAATTAACAAATTGGGTAATGAATCGAGCAAAACAGGTGGTGGATGGTTGAAGAAAATGAACCAATCAGTCTTTCCTGCGTGGATTTATTCAGCTCCTAATTAGACGCTGCCTTGGTTAATTATGATTGGGCTCCTCTGAAGAAAGAAAAAAGAAAAAAGAAACCTCCGTGCCTGACATTGACAGAATTAGTGTCAGACTGAGTGATAAACAAACACCTCAACCTCACAGTTAGTGCTGTGGAAAAGCCAGCATCCTTAACCTTATCAGGTTTATCATTAATGGAAAACTCTCAAGCCCTTTAAATTTTACTTCTCCACAGTGTACTGTATCAATAAATCTGTACTAAACCAACATTAATCCAAAGTTGAGGGCATCACCTGTTTAACGATTTCTGTTTATCTGCCACAGCAATATGAAAAAAAGGCACAACTGTTAGTTTGAATTGCCAGCATTTGTAGTCAACAGTACATTTTATTTATTTATATTCTTTCTTATCATTACAATCAGAGTTGTGTTATTTTATTTTGAAGCCAAAAGCAGATATGACATGGAAACAGTCATCCATTTTTATATTTCCTCTTGCTTAGAAAGCTGCAACCCTTTTTTAGTCTGCCCTCTTTTCTACAACTTGTACAAACTAAGAAATAAAACATCCATATTGGATTGGAATTACAGGAAAAATATTATATTACCACTGCTCTAACATCTTTACATTGCTAGTTAGAGGATGTATTTAGATGTTTTAAAGGAGAAAACCTCTTTAGTCTTGTGGTTGCCAGATTGCAGCCTCAGGTCAGGTCCCAAAGGTGTAGACTAAAAACTACAGACGGACAGGCTTTTGTCAGCAGGGCCCTAGATTCAAATTAATAAAAAGAAATCATGTCTAACCTGCCTTATATAAAGACCCTTTCCAATAAAACGAAAATATCAGCAAGTTCTTGCCTCACAGCCTCTCACTCATCCAGATGAGCTGTCTGGTGATTAACGGGAGCTTTGTGGGACAATGAAACTCCTCCAACTTGTGACATAGAAAATAAAGTAAAGTGCTACTGCTGTATCACTTTTTAGCCTTTTTGCTTTTTGAAAAAGTAAAGCTAATGTTAAATGAACTAGTTATTTTCTAAATTTCTGCCATTGTTAAACTTGCTAAACTGCTTTCTTACTAAACATTTAATTAGATGAGGCCAAACCATGTGTAAATATCAGCTGTTTTGTATTTAAGTAATAATTTATTTGTTAAATGTCAGGTATGTGCGCTCAGTTCACATTTATCAGGTCATAACCTGTACTGTGAAGTTATAAGAGTTGTAGAAGTGACAGATTTCTTGTCATAACACCGTATTGTTCCTCATGTTGACTTTCGATGGGACTTTAGCACAACTATCCCCCGCTCGTCCCAACAACAGCTTGTAATTACTTTTTAATAGTCAATTAAAGTTGGCCCATCAATCAATTTCTGCCATGGACATGGGGTTTTGATTTAATTTCTCCAAAAAATAAACAGTTTTGATCATGTCAGATCCAATTAACCCATGCTGCTTTATTAAAATGAAAAGTGCGTATTGCAGCCGCAAATTTGCTGCGCTCAAAGATTTATTTTAAATTCAAATTTTGCTCTTCAGCAGTCAGAATGCATGAGGAATGATCAGAGATATGAGTTTTGTTTTACAAATATTCAATGAATGAAGGCTAATGAAGGATGACTAATAAAAGGAATAATGCTGGAAACATGATGCCAGACTGTGCTGAGGGCTACTTCTGTATGGCAGCGCATCAAAGAGCTTGTTGCATGAACACACATTAATTAGACTGAGTTTGTTTAAGAAAGACTCCACCATGAGTTGACCTCCTACATTTTCATTTCTGAATGTTGATCTGTAAATTTAACCTGTTCACTGTGCTGTTCTCTAAGGATGCATCTGACAGGGTTTTAGTGAGCGCTCTAAGAATACGCACTGAAATCAGATCAAGAATAAGCTAATAAACTGCGCCAGAGAGTGGGGTTATATCTTGCTGCCATTTTATTTCCCATCCCACAATGACTTCCTCCTGTGGGAACAGGCACAGATTGTACTCCATTGATAACTTATCAAGATAAAAAGCTTAAATGTCAGTTCTGCTTTTTTATCTTCTGGCTTTCTTTAATATCTGACACTTTCCTAATGCAATATGTGTGTCGGGCTTTCTCATCATGTACAATGGTCCAACTGAGAAGCTGTAAAAGTGCTAAAAAACATTAGAAATATGCAGCTTTAGCACTGTTTCCTGTTTAAACAATCACGGGTGAGAAAGAAGAGACGGTCTGTTATGAAATATGCTATAATGCGAGTGGGTGGGAGGCTAAACAGTGATTAAGTGGTGTTGGTTGCTAGTTATTGTTGGGGTTAATTTGTATGGCACCTCATGTGTCTGTGATAGTCATCTCGGGTACTAATGAGTCTCTGTGTTTGGTGTCTGCTTTGATACCTGCTGCTCTTCTCTGATGAGAGGGAGAGTATAGAACCGCCTAAATCTGAAGGCAGACAAAAAGCTGAATAATTACTATTTGTGCTTAACATTATCCAAATGCTGTGTGTCGTTACGTGTGAGTCAGAAAGAGAGACAATGCGTAGCAGAGCCGCAGATGGGCGCTGTAAAGCCTCAATATGGAAGGTGACACAATGCGGTACTATATTTGCATATTTCTCCTGTTTTTCTATCTATGCATTTTTATTTGTGCGCTCACATTTGTGTTTGTGTGTGTGTTTGTGTGCGTCCATGTGTGTGTGTGTGTGTGTGTGTGTGTGTGTGTGTGTGTGTGTGTGTGTGCAGGCGGAGGATGGAGAAGAGGAGAACCCGCTGGAGAGCTCGTTGTCTTTGGAGCTGGAGTTTGTGGACGATCCCAATTTTAAGAACAAGGTCAACTACTCTTCCAGTGCGGTCCAGATTCCTACAGACATATACAAAGGCTGTGAGTATGCAAGAATACTTGGTCTTTATTAGTGTTCTGGTGGAAAGGTGATAGCGTGAGTGGCACTGCATAGGCTTCATGAAATTAATCCTTCAACACCGAAGTGCTCTGGTAGCATTGTGTCATAAATAACATAACTGCTGATCAAAACTGTGCTGAATTAGCTACTATAGTTCAACATGACACACCTACTGCAGAGTTGCCTCAAGACCTTTGTGTGAGCACACACTGAATTTCCTTTATATGTAGTTCCTCTTAAAAACTACTCATTGTAAATAAAAAAGTATTCCGCACAAACAAATCAATGACCACATAGAAAATGGCTCTTAAATGCCTGCAACAAGCAACATGTGGATCACTGACAGACCTCAGGTTCCATGAAAGGCCCAGCGAAAAGATTGTTGGCGCTCTCAGCAGTTTTACCTGTATCATGCATGTACCAACATGTCTCCTCCTGATTTTCATGTAGACCTGCTGAGCCGTGTGGATAGATGACAGTCTTCTATTCTGACTTGACCTCTCCCCCTCACTCTCTCAGTACGTTAGCTCAATCTCTCCCTCCTTTCACATCAGCCAGCACTTTAGCACACTAACATGATTTTAGATGACAGACGGTATCTCACATCAGATCTGTACTGTATATTTGCTTTTCTGCGTGGGCATGGTCTTCCCCGCTCGTGGACCCTGCCCTTCCTGCCCAGCACCATGCTGCCCTGCGGACATAACACTCTCCTTAGTGTGCAGCTGCCAAATGGACAAAAGGGAACACATGTACCTTCCGGGACTCTGATTTCACTTGGCATGTTCCCTCTGTTATCCACCTCTAACCTTTTGGACACTCTCTGCCTGCCTCTTTAAAGGCTCAAAATCCAGAGCGTGTGCAGACAGACAGCCATTTTCACAGTGGCAATTTTTCCTTTCTGTTATTGTCTAGCTCTCCGCCTTCTTTGTTGAACAGGCAGTGTATGGCACCTGTCGGTGACAATGGCCTCCAGCTGTGTCTCCAGACAAATCTTGTCAGAATTAGACACTCTTGGTTCAGGAGGAGATGTCAAAGGCCACAGCTAACTCACAATAGAGCAATCAGGCCTGCACATTGTTCCTGGAGCCATTTTGTGCCAGCCCTGGCTCCCCTGTCTGAAGATATGAGTCAGAGAATAAAGGCCTCTTGATTGAGCCTGGTGGAGACTAGAAGAGTAGAGTGGTACAGTGCACGGAATACATTTTTTTTCACTTCTCTTCTGTGGGAAATGTTTACTATTGATGTTGTTTAGTTAGCTCCCATTGCGCGGTCTGCTGTGCTGAGATTGCCAACTGCAGATTTTGTGCCAACTCCATTATGAACATGTGTGCTGTGTTTTAGTTTAATGTGGTGGTAAATAAACAGTGTCGAGAAACGTGTTGCCGCCCAAATGTACAGTAATTCTTAAAGATACTTTACCACCAAACCGAATGTCCCAGGCACTAATGTAGATACATGAGTAATCTATTTTGAGATGTCAAATGTGCAATGTAGAAAAAGTTAAAGGGGAAGTCCGATTTTACACATCAAAGTTTGTTTACATGTCTTGGGGGTACTCCTTGAGGGTGCATTGCGGGTAATGTAGGCACCAGGTTTTGACAAGGGAGATGAATGTATGGAGAAAAAACAGATAATATCTCTGCATCTATTTTTAAAACTGCCCATCGTGAGTTTGACAAAGTTATAGGTGTAAGATGCTAAATCATTGGAGTACTCTTTTATCCAACTTACCTTATAGAAATGTGTATCAAGTTCAGGTCATGGGTTCAGCTGTATTTGCTTTAGAGAGATGGTGAAAGGGGATTATTATCTGTATGTCCTGTTCTGCTCCGGTCCCACCAGTGGGAGCCTGCAGGGTGCCTCGGAGAGGATGTCTGAGGAAACTAATGTGGGCAGATTGTTGTCCTCTGGGTCTGGAGAGGTCTGGATCTACAGTATATCTGTGGGTTTAGGATTAGCAGAAGACAAGCAGTGTGAGTGGGTAGACTCAACGCTCGTTCCTCAGGGGGAGGCCAGAGGAAAGGCAGAGAAAAGAAACCTGTAGGAAGAATGGAGCACAGTCCAATGTGCAGCATAATGTTCAGCAGTTGTTGTGAAAAGTGCTGTTTAATAGCACTCGTGCTCTGTGTTGCTGGAGTAGCTTGCTTTGATTTGTACACATTGTTAATGCACTGAAGAAATTGACTGTTTTCTAGAAAATGGCAGCATGAATTGCCAGTCACAGCAAAATGGGTGTCCTTGGAGATGGACTGCGAGAGAGGCACAGATAGAAGGAAGGATAGAAAGAAAGGAGATGAGAGGAGAATGAAGGAGAAGAGACACTTTAATAATAGAAACCATTTAGAGCAAAAAAAAAGAAAAAATAAGCATTTTCTTTTTTCTTTTTTTTTTATTGTGATCCTTTCAGCAGCTAAATGAGGCAGTGCATGCGTCCTGGTTTGATTTGTCTGCTAGGCCCCATGTCCGTTTATTGAGATTGAGAGTGTTCCCTGAGCGCAGTAATGAACCATTTTATGATTCATTATCCCACTGCTGATTCCTGCTGCCAAGTCTGCAAACTTTCTAATTAGCTTAGGTCAAACATTCATACAGTTTTCTTCTAATTATCATCGCTTATTACAGAATGGACATTGCAACACAGCCACAAAGGAATAAATTGATGTGGGTGGTGTCGTCTGTGGAGAAACAGGTTTTTTTCACCCAGTGAATGTTACAGAAATCATGAGGAAGAGGCAGGGATTTGCTGAATAATTGCAGAGGAAGGGCTCTGGGAATATAATCTTTAAAGTAATCACTGAAAAATAAGGATGAAAACAGCGAGGGAATATACAAATTATTCTGTGGTGACTATTTTGTAGATTCAGTGGAATTTTGCCGGTAATTGGACCGAGTTTGGATAGAGGATACTAAGCCAGATTGGGTCATTCTACAGTTGCATGTATATTATAACATGTTGAATAAACAGAAGGTTGTGAATCTGCCTTTTTAAAAAGGTAGTAATTATGTGTGTATAGTGCACACATAGTAGTGTATGACTACATTAGTGTTTGTATGAGAATAAGCAGCCACTGTCCCCAGCAGGGAATAAAGAGTGAATGTGGAAAGTCCTTTCATTAAATATGAAGTTTAAATCCGCTGCATGCGGTGCCTTTTCCAGCGGCCTAACGTCATGTTGTCAGTTTGCTATTGTCGTCAGGCACAGTGAGAAACTTGGTTGTCAGAAATGAATGGCGAGGACCAGCTAACTGTGTGTGCAGATGAAAGAGCAGAGCTTAAATGTTTGGCATTGAGTGATTAACCCACCCACCCCACCCTCCACACACACACACACACACACACACACACACCACAACCATCATTATCACTCTTCCCTGTATTTGCCTGTCCAGCTGCTCCAGTCACTGCTCCTTTCTTAGTTTTACTTTTTCAATACGTCACGTTTTAGGTTTAAGGTTAGTTTTTCGTCTCCACCAACTCCTGAGAAAATTACCTGGCTCTTTAGCTGCTAAATGCTCCTCTATGTTCTCCAGCTAGTTTGTCTGCTTTCTCCGTCTGCCATTTGCCGCTGGGCAGGTGGCGTACAGTGGGTTTTTAGAGCTTTTTCACTGAAAACAGCTGCCTGCTGCATCTGGAAACAGGGTTGATGAAAGTGAACCAAAACAGTTGCAGGCTGTAAAAACCAAAACAATTAGCTGAAAGATGCTAAAATGCTCCATGAGGGAACTTCAGAGTTGGATGATAATTGACTGTAGGTTCATCACTACGAGTGACGTAGTCATGTGATACATTGTTGATATACAGATATTAATTACAGCTGCTTTAAGAGCTAGCGTCAGCAGAGTAGTTTCTTTCAACCATTACTCCCTACCTACACAACATCTGTGTTTGCTTATTGTTCATTTTGGTCTATGAATATTTCGAAAAGCTAACTTAAAAATCCAGTGAAAAACCAGGACTTTTTTGATGCATTCCTGCAGCCATGGGACAATAACATATATTTCACCAAAAAGAAGAAAATGTTCACTGTTGTGAAGTACCTATCTCACACTATGACGGAAAGTAAGCTAAAATGTTATGTCTTTGGAAAGTGGTCAGCAGTAATGGCAAATGTAAACAATGTGTAGGCTAGGCAGTAGACTAAAACGTTTAATTATTAATGAGATTTTGATTAACATGAGGGGTAAAAAACAAATCAGTACATAAACCAGCGGCATGCTTGTACTCCCTGCCCTTTGAATGTTAGCCTCCATTTTGCTTCTACACTGTCTGGTCTGTGGTTGGATCCCCTCCGGGAAGCTCCTGGCAAAGAATCATCCAGTTCACCTTTGTAAAGAGCAAATTGCATGGGGTGTATGTAATGTGCTTTGGAAAATTGAATGCAACAGATACAGCAGATAGGGAGTCAACGCAGTGTCGTGTGAGATTTGAAAAGAAGAGAAAGATTTGCATCTGCAGGGTTTCGTTTGAGTGAAACTACCTCTGAAGGCTCTCATCTTGTTTAAAATGGATCTGGAGAGAAGTCAGCTCGCCTGGTACTGCAGGGACAAAGGCGACTTTTGATAGACAGACTCAGGTCTGTTCACAAAAGGAAGGGGAAGTGATAATGAGAGGGATGCTTTGTTACTTAGTCGAATTATATGCCGTGGCTCCAATTAGTGAATGCTCCCGCTTTTCTAACGGCTACATTTGTCATCTTAAAGTTATAAGCTGTGAATCTTGAGATTTGCCTCCGCTGAATGTAAAATGTCGTCATTGTGTGTGTGCATGTGTGTGTGTGAGTGTGTGTGTGTGTGTGTGTGTGTGTGTGTGTGTCCCGGTACAGTACATGCAGCCTGTATTCGTTTCACACGCCCCAGGTTCCTTCCAGTGGAGGAAGCTTTCCTGTCAACCAACTCACGCCACACTGGAGATCAACTCAGCCCCTCTCAACATCAAACCAGATTTAAATGTGTGGAAAAAAAGCAAAAGTGATTTGTGAAAGGGAAAAAAAGAAAAAGAGTGAAAGTGCAAAGAAGAAAAAAAAAAGAAAAGAAAGCGATAGAGAGAGGGGGGATAAGGGAAATGGGATTTAAAGTTAAACCAAAAGAGAAGAAAGACAGTATAAACACTGCGGGCTGTATTTCTGTCGTTCTTGACTTTACAGACTCCATCTTTCCCTCTCTGCCCCTCACCCATCCACCCCTATAGTGTGTGCCCAGTGAAGGGGCACTATCATTTACCCCCACACTAATTAGAACAGTCATCACAGCAAACTCCACTTCACTCACCACCAGGCTCACAAATTACATTTCATGTGTTTGTTATTATTTACTGCTCTTCTTTAATTAGAAAAAAAATATTTGGAGGAGCACTCTGGAGGTGTGGTGAAATCTCTCCCTTCTGTCTTATTCTGTATATTTAATCATCATCCCTCCTCAGAGAAATTTCCATTTGCCAACCCCCCCCCCCCTCCCAGTCTGAGATTACCATTTAGAAAACTGAAGTCCTCAATGACACTCATACTAAACGCTATTCCTGAGTGAAACTGCTGGAATCCTGCGCATGACTTTTAATTATAATTAGTTAATGCTGCTGTTTCAGTTGGAAAGAAATTCTTGGAGACTGTTTTGTAAAGTACACGGCAAAGAATACAAATTAGGTTACGCACTATCTTCTGGGCCTTATTTTTTCTCAACCAAGGCTACAAAAAGACAATTTCTTTCTCTGGGAAGGCTTAGACTTTGTTTTAGCTCGTCTTTGTGGATGTCTGAGCTGCTGCCAGTTCCTGGTGCCGCCGTCTCCTGTGCAGGATGAAAGGTTTTTATGGTTCGGCCTCTTTAACACTCAGCCAGGCCACAAAAGCAGCCCTGAAAGAAGAGGACAGAAGGAGAGACAGAGAGTGGAAACAGCAGAGAGAGGGAGATGGAGAAGGAATTGGGTTGACAATGCAGAGAGACACAGAAGGAGGTGGTGCATGCAGAGATGCTGGTTTGTAAATGACCTCGAACTGTGCAGGAAGGTGTGGGTTTATCAAAGTGTAACAACAAAAACATTTTCTGGCTTATCTTTAGTGCTATTTGAAAACGGCTCACAGTAAGGGGCTTCAAATAATCGCCAGAAATTCATTTAACTGTTTAATTTGGTAAATGTCACTTTTCAACGACCACAAACACAATTCTTTTCACCTCCATTGTTTCAAAATCTGGAAAAATTATCTGAATTAAAGTATCAAACAATCTGCATGGCTGAATAGCACAAGGGTGAGAAAATATGCTTTTTTGTAATCAGGGTGAACTGACCCTTTAAATGAAATGAAACTTTAATGGTTTTCTGACATCGTCTCTCTTTACTCGACTTTACAGACAGAAATCGTGTAGGAAGCTGTAAATTGTCGGTGAATTATGTTTTTATGCATTAGCTGAACAAGTGTGTGAAAAATAACCTTCCCTTTAAGATACGACTTAGGGAAAATATGCTGTCTTGATTTTAACTCACTAAGATTCAACACAAGCTGTGTTTGTCTCCGTGTTGCCCCACCTGTCTGTGTGAGTAATGTCACCTATATGTCAAAGTAAGTGGGATTGAACTACCGCACTACACACTTAGCCACTCTGTTTAAAAAGTAGAATATGTAAACGCTTTATGGTGATGACAGTGATAATGGTTATGACTCTTCAAAAGGACTTGGCTAATAGCTTTAGCTCAATTACGGATTTGTTATGAGGGACCACTTGTGTTCTGCTATGATGTATTACAGGCCGCTGTGCCTTATTTTCTGCTCTGTGTGTACAGTAGGTGCACAAACCTATTTATATAATGTTGGATTAATACAGGGCATAAGGCGCAAATTGGTTTGGATGGCTCTTTATCTGGGGTATATCAGTGTGAATAATGTGTGTATGAGGGGTTGGGGGTGGGGTCATAGTATAGAGGTGGTGGTGGGGGGGGGGTTGAGAAATGATCTCACGCAGAGATGCTCCATAAATCCCACTCATAATTGTTTCCCTACTTGGTGTGCAGTCTTGCTCCATAAAGGGGCAAAGCCAAGGGTGCTCTAAATGTCAGGGGAGCGGCACGCTGATGAATTACCTTTTAAAGATATCAGAGAGAGGCGCATTTCACGTGAAAGATGAGCCCAACACAGCGCTCGGAGGCCCTGTCTGCCTGTGTGGGCATATTTCCCCCCCAGGGGAAATTTGTCTTTTTATCAACTGTCCAGAGAAGTCGTGGCATATCCTCACTGAATAAATCAAAGAGAATTAGTTTGCTGTGTTCTCTTATCTCTGATGTGCCCGTTTTTCTGTGGAGATCACTTGCAGATATGTTTCTTTGTGTGTGTGTGTGTGTGTGTGTGTGTGTGTGTGTGTGTGTGTGTGTGTGTGTGTGTGTGTGTGTGTGTGTGAGTTGGCCTGACAGTAGAGGTGGCTCACATTTGCATCTGACTGGTTTAGTTTGAACTGGCAGCATGAACACATACACTTATTGCCCTTGATGAAAGACCAAGACTGAGCAGCGCTTGGGTGTGAATAAAGACACACAAACACCACCGCCTCCATCAATAGTCATGAACACATGAACTTTCAGGAAACACACTGTAGCTCGAGTGTGTGCGTGCAGCCCTGGGCAGCATTGTGGCTGATAACACTTCTTGCATAGCCAGAGTTTGGTTAACACCTTGATGTTAGTCAAGGTAGCTGAGATTGAGCTAGTTTTAAACAGAGGTCGCAGGATGTTTCTTTGCCCTTGGCCTGTCTGGGACAGCTATCATTACAGAGCCAGTGCCTCTCCAGATAAGAGCACCAGGACTTCACAGCACACAGGCTGCCGCCGCAGCAACCTGCTGTGATAGCTCATGCTTAAAGGATAATACTTTTTACACATTAATCAGATGGCTCTTTGACCACAGTGTATTGCATGTCCCAGATGAAATTGAAATGCATGGGTTGGTTCCTTGATAATCTCCACACAAACATCAGTAAAATATAGCCACCGGTCTCTGGAGCGACTGCAGCAAGTTTGAAAATTCATCTATGTCACTGAGAGTCTCACTAATTCCTTTCTCTAGTTCACTCTTTCGAGTTCTTCAGACCATCTGGACTCCTGGCAAATGTAAACACAGTGTTATGAGAGATTGAACATAAAGCTGTGTTACTTTCTAATTCTGGTAGAATGCAATTAAGTTTGTCACAGAAATGTCACTGGCACTCGTTCTTCTTCAGGAGTGAGTCATCAAATAACCAAACGAACAGCTGACAAAGCGTTAGATTGATAAGATAGAGAATATTATTTTCCAATAAATCAAAAGTGATGTTTTACAATGATGGTGAAGCCTCAGTTGTCCTAACGACGCCAGCTATAAAACAGTGATTAACAACTTTTTCACCAGCTAGTTGTTCACCTACTAAGCGACGACAAAGGTGATCTGACATTTGTTATAAAACACTTCAAATAATCAGTTCTTTGTCCTCAATCATCTCCCTGCCATTTTCAGTTTAGGAGTTTAAAGTGAAGTTTGTTTAGGTTTTTTTTCACTCCTTCCCTCATGGGCGAGAAATTGCCTTTTCGGGCTATGAAAGCAGCCACTCATTCGTGTTAATTTCTGTGTTGCTTTCCATCAATCGCCCTCCCCCTCTCTCTGGGTTTTTATGTTTATCCCCATCTGTAGGGCTGCCTCTATCCTCCTCCATTCTTCCTTTGTGTTTATGTCTATGAATTTTGAGAAAAACATGTTGAGGAGCTCCCTTTGGTGATGGCAGCAATTTGGCTTTCATATATTCCTATCCTCCAGACACTGCTTAGTGCTGCTGTAGTGAGTGTGCACGCGCATGTGTGTGTTTGCATGCATTTGTTTTACAGGATGCTAGTGAGTAATGAAAGTTAGCTTTTGTTTTCAGCTACAATTTTAGAGAGAGTTTGGAGACGTGCAACTGAGCATTTGACTGAAAAAAATAAAGACAATATTATGATTTTTAGGTACTCTCATGTGCTTGTGATTATTCAGAGGCTTTCAGCTTACAGTAAAGGAGGTGAGCTGTGGATGAGGGGAAGGTCGCATTTCTTACCTCTAAACTGACAGCTCGTCAAAAGGCAGAGCAGTAATTGAAAAGCATGGGAGGAGTGGATAATGATCGTTTATTTGTGTGAAATTCAAACGAGGGGTTGAGAAAAGCTGGACTTGTCGGTTCAGAGGCTTGTCTGGCTTTGGTTGGCTGAGTAATTAAATCGGAGAAGCGAGTGAAGTTCTCTTCAGCTCAGTGCCTCGTCTTGTTTCCTCTTTAATCAGGTGGCTATTAAACCTCTGCACTCCCCATCTTCTGACTTCGGCTTAGCCATTAAACACAGACTGAAAGCATTTTTGGTTTGTGTGTGTGTGTGTGTGTGTGTGTGGATACATGTTGTTTCATGTTGTGAGGATAGAAAAACTATAATCTGGATCAGAAAGTGAAAGAAAAAGGAGGACAGTGTAAATACAATATAAGTTACAAGAGTCTGAGGTAGAGAGGAGACGAGACACATGTTGACGTAGTGTTATTCCACCACCAGCAGCAGGTTGTTATTCTACTTCTTGTTGACTAGATGATGAATACCTCTGTCCACAACCATAAATCCATTTCACCAGTACCGCTGACCTGTGAGATATATCTGCAACCCTACGTTTTAACTCAAAACACACACGTTGATGCGTTAAACCGCGCATGCACAAGCAGACCGCTACTTCTTTTTCCCCCCTTTCTCCTCCCTTCTCCCCTCAATCACGAGAAAACCACAAATCCTCTGACACAAACACAAACTTGTGGACATTTGTTGAAATCGTTTGGATTTCACATGCTGCGAGTGACATATGACCTCCTCCAAGGTCATCTCGGATTCCCCCTCTGCACTCCTCAGAGATCACCCAGATTAGACTGCTGCCCTGCTCAGACGGCCACCGCCGGCCGAGCTGCCTGCATACATCCATTCTTATGTGCTCAGCTTACTGCTGCTGCTGCTGCTGGCACGGACAAGGTTGTTCAGCAAAGAGAGTTGACCTTTGGGTTACTAACAGAGAAAAAACCTGGTGTTTTGCACTTTGGTTACACTGTATTTAGGGCTCATTATTTGAGTTTTTTATTTAAAAATCAGGGAATTTATCTTTATTTAATTTCAATATAAAAAAAACAGGTGCAAAAAAAATCAATAATGCAAAACTGGGTTTAAATCGGATTATAAAAAAACTATTTTCAGTGCCTGTAGTTTAAGCATTTATTTTTTATACGTACTTTGAGGGACTATGGCACATAATCAGCAGCTCATTTACATTTTCTATAACCAGAAGCATATTCTGAGTTCTCATTGCAAGAGGACCTTGTTTGTCTGAAAACTGAGGTTTATAGTGTCCTCTTGCAGCAGGATTCACAAAAAGGTTGCATGGGGACATTAAAATCTGTTTAAACTTTTATCTTCTCTTTCGAAAAACTGAGCATTTTTCTTTGTAAACTGGTCAACCAGAAAACAGTGAACCTTAACTATATTTGCCAGTTCACTATTGTGAGTCTGATTGTGTGTGTTTCTGTGTGTGTGTGTGTGTGTGTGTGTTCCTACAGCCCCAGTCATCCTAAATGAGTTAAACTGGACCCAGGCGCTGGAGAGGGTCTTCATTGAAAACCGTCGGGAGGACAGCTCTCTGCGCTGGCAGGTGTTTGGCAGTGCCACAGGAGTGACGCGATACTACCCAGGTAGGCCGCAGGGTACCGAGTCAACAGTCTGCCTTATAACTCACGGCAAGATAAAGTCTAAATTGACCCTATGGGCTCCTCGGCTGCAGAACATTGGCAATCTCTTATCAGATGGCTGTCCTGGTAGCTCGATGGACAGAATGAAATTATGATTACTTTGATCTAATCTGATCTGAAATATCCTACAGTGCACTGTACGGCCTATAACTTATTTTCTTGCTCTCTCCAGCCACTCCATGGAGGGCACCCAACAAGATTGACCTGTACGACGTCCGCAGAAGACCATGGTAAGTGTCACCTGGACCATCAGGACCTGTGTTCACAAGGTGTTTTGTCTCAGCATAATATCAGTGTGATTTTACTTATTAATGCCTACTGGCCATTTGAGGAAGATTTCTAAAAAAAAACATCCATTATCCTCATCATTTCTGAACCTTGAAGTGATTTTCAGAGGAATTCATTTCCTAAATCGGCACATTTGGACACTTCAGGGGCAATAATGGTGCTAGAGACAATTACACTGGCATTTCCCTTAACCGTGGGTGCACTGTCTGAATAATGTTGCTTAGAAATGTTCTTGTTTGGATCATCATCCAAGAAAATGAGCTCCGGCCATCTTTTAGTAATAATACAAGAGGAAGAGTTGGGTTTGGTATTGATAAGTTTACTATCTCATTTGGGAGTTTGACTTTAATATAGTAGCATCAACAGATATAAAGTACATTATAGACAGTTTTTACTCATAATGTAAATGAGTAAATATTAGAATTATTTGACAGATAAATGTGTTAAATTCTAATATAAATTTGGCACATTTCTAAGAATGTACGTATTAATTTGCTGCATTATACCAGTCCAGATGAGTGTTGCTGGAAGGCACGTGTTTTGGGCACCAGGTGAGTTCAGCTGAGCGTTGAGAGTAAAGGGGATTGTGTAGCTCAGAGGGGACAGCCTCTAACCAATACAAACAGCAGCAGCAGAGGAAAAGTGCAGAAAATTGCAGAAATTTAACTTGTCATCGCAACACCTGTGCTGTCAGCAGCAGCACCGTCATGCTGTCTTAAAATTGTGACAAACTGTTGTGATCTGATCTGAGTCTACACACATGCTGTAAACACATTTGATTTGTGTGTTATAATGGAGGCATAATATTGTGTCCACACACTTGCTTTTTGATGTTATATTTAAGATAATTTAAGGTCTTTTCATCTTAATAATTTTTGCACAGTGTTGGAGTGAAAAGGAGTAACCTACTTACATACAACTATTATGAATTATTACATGCACTTCACTGCACTAAAGTACTCTCCACAAAGGTAACATATTGTATGCATCAATGTAGCTATTATAAAAATGCTTCTGACAAATCCTTTTATAGAAAACAAGTTTTAAAAGGGACATAATCTTTAAAACATGTTTTCCTAAACTGGCTGATTCAGGCATATCTGCACATTAGAGGACCACATGTACAAAAGAAAGGCTTTGACTCTTAAACCCAGCCTTGCATTAGAATTCCTGTACAGTGTTTTGTCTCTGGCTGCTGTAGACATCCTGTGCTCCTTCCAGCCCAGAGCTAAATAAAGGATATTGTTTAATGGAATGAGATCAAGACGTTATCCTGACCCGTGTTTATCTCAGTAAGTGATAATGTTGATGCATTGTCTTTAGCTACGAGGACAAAACAAGATAGGGGCTAATGTTTTTTGTTTAAAGTACCCACCTTTGCCTGGGGTTCTCTGTGCAACAGCTGATCCCTATGCAGAGTGCCGGGGCGGGCGAGTGTAACGGGCTGGACAGAACTAGGCTGCATTGGGCCAAACAGCCCCTTCACCCACCCACCCAAGCTTCCTGTCCACCCTTCCACATTCAATCTACCTGCCACTGTCACATCGGCTTTGTGGCAGCCCTGCCTGTTGCCTGGTTACAGGTTGGAGTGAACTGGACATAATCATGACAGCAATGTTGATTAGACCTGACCCCGTTTTCCATCTCTGTCTCGGTCCAGCTCAACCTGAGTGGCTGTTTGAGGTCAGGCCAGGCTTGTCAGATGAAGTCCACCAGTTCAGACCAAACAAACAAAAGACAAGCAAAAGAAGAAAAGAAATTTGTACGAAGCTCAAGATCCAAAATACTCAATCTTTACATCTGAAAGAGAATGAATGCATTCATTCAGAAATAATATGGAGTTTAAAGGCCCAGTCAAGGTTCAATTTATTCTTCCATTAAAACATGGAAATGACAGCACTTCCATCCTAATCAACCAGCACTGGTTACTAAAACGTACGAAATATAACCAAAATAAAACTATATTCCAAACAACATGAAAAATCAAAATCACAGTTTACATCCTCCTTACGGTACTTACTGCTCTTGTTGTACTGTTGTATCCCCTGTTGGATAAAAGAGACTTAGAAAGTAATAGCAGGTTTTTATTTGGGGGGACACTTTTGTTTACATTTAGATCTCTGTGCCTTTTAACAAGCTTCCATGTATCTACAGTACAATCATGAGCCTAACAAGGTGTTCCCTGACAATTGAATTAAGTGAACACCAGAAGTCTCCCTAGTGCTCCACTGTCACAGTAGCCAACGCTACAAACATGAAAGATGCTGGAAAACACATGCCACTGTGTAGCAGGACAAGTTAAAACAAGGATCCTGTCTCTGATCCGTCAGCGCAACAAACCAAAGCACCCCCGAGTTTAATTCTCTTACTCATGTTTTGACTGGGGGACACTTCCCGGAGACAGGAAGGAACAAGGAAATAGAAAGATGATGAGAACACTGAGCAGCAGCAGCGTGTGTCACAAGGTTAGACAGAGAAAGAGGTGTATTCAGAGGAACACCTCGTCACCCCTCCTCACCCCCCTGGTCCTCCATGTTTGTCACTTCTGTCGAGCTTCTCCTCATGTCGGAGTCTTCGACATTCCTGTGGCCCGTTGCTTAGCAACTTGTGCCCAGCCGTGCTGAGTGGCGGGGCCGTGGCAGGGAGTGTCATGATATGTCAGGTCAGACTTGTGTGATTATAGTCTAACATGCTGTCTCCCCGAACTGACATTCTCTGGAGAGGTCGGCCAATCACGCACGTTTCAAAAACAGTCCTCTGGGGTTAGGTAAGCCCATCATGTGTGCTTATGTGACAGCAGCAGATAGCAGCATGCGTCACGAGGGCAACAACATGAGCCTTTACACAAGCCGTACGGATGCTAAGAGGAACACAACTCATGCATCCACTTGGTGTTAAAGTCAAGGTGAAATCTGAATTCTCCTCCTTTTTTGTGTTAAGAAATATAAACTATAATTGTACTGCTACTGTTATATTTTTTCATTTTTTAAGAGGATGTTTGTGGAAACAGCATCTAAGCTTCAAGCTTCTAGATGGGTGTTTTCCTATCAACCGAGATTTAACAACAACCACTGTGGCCACAAGAGACTTACAGGATAATGGTGAATGCTAAAACTTAGTGTAACAGTAGTACAAGTAGACCAGATTCATAGTCTGCTAGTCAGTTACACCGCAAGTTTGCTAACATTAGCCACCATAAGCTACTGGTCATACCAGAACAAGCAAGACTGTAACAGCAAAACCCCTGAGGATGTTGAATTGAGCCAGTTTTATTTCTTCTTTTAAAAAGCTGTGTAGTCTTGCTGGGAGCTGTCTGTCCCTTTACAACGTTCAACATTTGGGAGGATCCATCCATCGTGCTGTTAAGTTTGTATTCCCACACATGCAGTGTTGTGCTTGTCCCATGTTATATAAAGTAGGAGGGTGTAGCTAGTGCTGGCTCTCTTTCATGGGTCCAGTTGTGGTGATATTGTCAAAATTCACAGCAACAGGTAGTCCTGTAGCCTCAGAACTCCGTAAGTTACTCCGTGATTCAAATGTACACATGTACGGAGTAATTAATGAAATGATACTACAAACACTTTTTAGTGCCCACCCACACAGATATTAGACCCGTTAAGTGACCAGTACCGACATTGTCAGTGGTACCAAAAATTCCTGGAGAACACTAATTTAGGGATCGCTACATGTCACTGCAGAAAAATAAGTAAAATTGAATGTCACATTTTTTTGGTAATTACAGTTTTGACTAAATAAGTACACAAGTCTAAACAAACACCAAAGATAAACACATAGGCTTGAACGACATACAGGCACAAACGAGTTTATATGCACGTATAGTAAATTATGTACAAGGACAGACAAACACACAGTCTCACACATCCTCCCACACACCCATCAGCACTCCTCCCCTCACAGACTCACACATACATCAGATCACATGAGCTGATATGCCAGATAGATACTGCAGCGTCACAAATAGCACTATAGCAACTGGAATACACAGATGCAATCGCAGGAACATACTTCAGTAACATTTGCACTGACACTGTCTCCGGGAAGAGTCCCCCAGTAAAAGATGTGATTTACTATGGAGAGACTGAAAGTGGCGGCCAGGATTCAAGGCCAGTTTGTAGCGTAACAGACCTGTAGCTTTCCTGGGACGGATGGATGACGGCACGGCTGACCAGGTGCACCTCTGAGGAAAAAGATCTGAGGGCCGCCTGCCCCTACAGATGGGCTCTCTCCCCGTCTGCTCCCCCACCAACAGCCCCCAGGAAAATTAATGGTCCAGTCAACACACTTAATTGTCTCCAATTGCTCTGACATTAATTATTAACATTTGTCCATTATAATGTCTGTTCGTGTTATCAAGGGAAGCGAAGCGGAGGGTGAAGTGAGAGAGAGGGAGAGGGAAAAGTGAAAGGCTGAAGAGAGAAATAACCAGAGACAGGCATGGAGTCCTGTTAGCCAAGCGTTGCAAAGATCCCATTACCTCCCAGGCTCACAACAGCATGTAGTCTATATCACATATTGATTTCTTCAAAAAGTCAATCTAACCTCTTTGTAAATATTATGACTGCTGGTCAATCCTCGAAGCTGAGGCTCCCCAAAATACCATTCCCAACATCTGGAGCTTTGCATCCTCCTCCTTTTGATTCTCTTCACCCCACTTCAGGGAGAAGCAGAGTCAAAAGAAAGACTGGCGTGTTATTGGTGAGACTGAAGGTGACACAAGGCTTTAGCAGCTTTAGTCCCAATAAAATGTTTGACATTTCAGTTTGAGCCAACATATGAGAGACACAGCAGGAGAGGTTTTATTCCACTTGTCTACTAATAATTGATGCTGATGTATTCCAATATGCATGATTAATTCAATATTCTGTACTTTTTCTTTTTTTTTTTCAGAAAGAAAAGTGGTTGAAAATTTTAGCATAACATTTTGTGTGTTCCTCTTATAACCGAAAATATGGAAATGTGAATCTTGGTACCAACACATCCAATAATCAACAGAAAGTGGAATAAATAAACGGCAGACAACATCTCTTTCTCCTGCAGGCTCTCTGGGCGCCGTCCTCCTATATTTTTTATCTTAATTCAATCTTTATTCGCCTGCCACATCCACGGGAGCACTAAGAGAGCAGCAGTCCATAAAATAATAAGCCCATCAGCACAACACAAATCCACGCACACATGGGAGCATGCACACAAACACACCTACACGCACACACACACTAGCAGTCTTACTGTGTTAGAAACAGTTTTCTCATTTTTCTGTGGTTACACTGCTTACATCTACTGTATATTATGCATGCATATCAGAGCTCACACTGTGAAGAAAGTTCACATATTACAGTGGACAAACACACACACACACACACATACAATACAGATGGTACTATATATACATCCCACTCATTATGTATATGCACTGTACAATGCAGCCAATACATATGGTTTAAAAAAAAAAAGACCACACTTGCTGCTCCTGCTCACTTACTGTAGCACAATATTATGAGGCCGAGCCCCTCCATGCATCACGCGACATGTATCTATCGCGTGTTTCTGAAATGTACGTTTTGGATAATTCCTCCAATTTAAATGTAATGCACAACACTTTGTGGAATGGGTCAGGGTGCATAAACACAATCTCCTGAGAGAGTTAGCCCCCCGGCACAGTTAATGTATTGATTTTACAGCGCTGCACCATGATAAAACTATTTCATGAATTCCAATGAGACTCCTTTACCAGACTGCTGCAAAAGGAGCAAAATACAATCACCACAACGCAGAATATGTCATTGTGTTCATTGCTTGTATAATGCATTTCTTTTTAGATTTATGGGTGGTGGTGGCAGGTTGTGAGGGTGGGGTGGCCGTGAATGTTGCTGCTTTAATCTCCTCTCATTTAGGGCGATCCCTCATTCCACCTCAGTGTAAAGAGCACATGTCGACTGCACACACAGATCAGGCTTTATCTTGATTTTACACACTGCGATGGTGTGAACACGTTTATATCATGACTTACATGATGTACAGTGTGTTATGACTTTCTGGTATTTTTTAATGGCCATACAAGTCACTACTGCTGCTGTGGCCAGACTTGCTTTTCAATTTATTTGGTTAATAATATATCATAAAATTAAAAAAAGCAATGGCCACTTAAGCTTAGGCAATTACATGGTATTTTCAATTAGCTATTAGCTATAATGTCTTCTGTTACAGAGTGTAATATATATTGCTTATTTCCCTTATCAATTCATCTGTGAATTATGTTTTTGATTAATCAGTTAGTCTATATATAAAATATCAAAAAACTGCCAAAAATGCTCACCACAAGCTCTCAGAGCTCAAGGTCAACAGTCAAACACCAAAAAGAGAGGAAAATTTACAACCACATGAAACTGAAAAAAACAGTAAATCTTCACATTTGAGAAGCTGGGACCAGCAAATGTTTGTCACTTTTTTGCTTGATAACTGACTTTAATAATTAATGCCACGGTGCTTTAAAGGGGTATAACAAAAAATCCATTTGTAAATGGTAGATTTAAGTATAGTGCTAGTTAAAAAAAAATAGTATTCCCACTTTGCACAGTCCCTATAATTTCCAGAAACATGGTCACTTTTTTTGTGTTCTTAGAGGTTTTCAGGTTTTACTGTATATATTATGGTTTATGTACCTATAAGGACCAAGTAACCTACTTATTGCTTGTTTTTTGTTTTTTTTGCTCATGTGTGTGTTTTATGTTTATTTTTACTGTGCCTTGAACTGGACCTTGTCTACCTGTTTGATTGAATCTGGTTAGTTAACCACTAGGCAGTTGTTCTCACATGGCCAAGAAAGTAGCCCCTACTTGTTTGGCATTTCTTATATACTAGTTTATGAGGTTTCACTTGATGGACAGGTATACACACAAACAGGTTGAACTAAATCACGGCCAGTTGTACATCACGAGTTGGACTCTTTCACATTAGTTTATCTTCTGTAATGAGTAAAAAGCAACTGACACATTCTCATATGTAAATACAATAATGATGTCTGGAATAGAGTGCTCTCACTAGCCATGATGACTCAGCACCAGTGGTTAGATACCAGCCATAACTCTGAGTGAACGGACAGAGAGGCCATGGGCTGATATGTTGTGTCTGCCGGCTGATGGCTGATGGTCGTGTCGTGGTGGGACAGAATGGCCGACAGGGCTCAGTTCAGCACCAGCCAGGCCCATCTGCTTGTCACCTGGCCTTGGCACGCAGGAGACTGGGTAATGACAGGGAAAGAATGGCATCAGCGGGCAGAAGCTGAGAGGTAATTACTGACTGGAATCCATGCAGAAACAACACATCTGGATCCATGAGTCAAAATGTGGAGAATTATACACTGATACCGGCCTCAATTCATGATTTTTATCTATCAGAACCGTAGAACGGCGTATCAGCCTGGAGACTGAAAATCCTTGACTCCATCCCGCTCTCTGATCCTGATGTTCTCTGCTCAGAAGCACAGAGAAAATTCAATTGTACTTTAGGCAATGGAAAGGGAGAAAAAGAGAGCGGTGCTGATACGCCAAGACAATCTGTGGGGAAAATCAGCCATGGCAGCACTATAGCTTCAGTGTTGAGTGACGCTATCCTGGCTCATGTGTTACTCCTCTCTACTCCATCACTGCTCACACATTCCTCCTAAACCCCATTACTGCTGATCAATGCTGCCTCTTTCACAGTTAGAGAGAAATGATCTGCTTGAAAGTGATATTTTCTCAGCAGATTTTAGGGCCAAAGCTAGCGCAGTTCTCCTTTTGTGAGATTTTACATTGGGTGTGGAAGATGATCTGTAATGAATATTAGTAATTGAAGTCTGCATTGCTTTATAATTAACATTTAGCCCCTTCAAAATAACTTGGAAGTCCCATTAAAGGACTATACTCCTCTATGAGAAATAGACTGACCAGAGAAGTTAATGAAAATCTGCAGTTGGTCTGCAGGTATCAGCCGTCACCAAATGACCCTCCTTCAATCTCCAGACGGGGTGTCTCCGTCCGTGAGCCTGAGGGAGTGGAGACGTGGACCACATTCTGACCGAGTCTCCGTCCTGCATCGATGATCACTTTCACAAACCCCATCCGCTCGAATGAAAGAAGCCGCCACTGTGTGGAGTCTCAGCTCTCTCCTCCTCTCCCTCTCCCTCCCTCAAATTAAGATTTCAGTAATTAAATTGATAAAAGTCATGCATGCCAATATGCCTCATGGTTCCAGACCTGATTTCATACGCCACACAGTTGTGGAGAGCTGAGGAAGTTCTACCTTTGATGTGGCATCCTTTATTATTGAAAATAATTGGATTCTCCCTCCCTCTCTCTCTCACACACACATACACTTTGCCCATGTTCACTCTGGGCATGCTCAGTTAATCGACTCCTTGCGAGGCAGTGCTGGTGCCGAGTCTCTGCTCCATCTGGGGGTTTCAGGCAGCTTTTCAGCAGAGTGGGGCCCAGGTTGTGTCTGAAAAACGGATTTGAGCAGCCCAGGCAGTGTGCTGAGGGACGTCACTTCAACACGGGTCAGGGGTCATTCTGCAGGTTGGAGTGGCGCCTGCCAGTGAGTGGGAGCGGTGAGACTTGTGGGAGCAGTGGCGAAGCCTACCGGGGCTCTGTTGCTCTACCTCCATATCAGCTTGGCCGAGCATAAGAAAAGAGCCTCTCTGGCCCACAGGCAGCTGGCTTCTCTCCACACTCAGCGGAACGGCTGATAATCAGCAGAAAGAGACCCCTGATGATTACTCTGCCTCTGCCTAAGACGGCTGCTAACTGCTTGCCTGCTCTCTCCTCAGAATGTCAAACTCGTGCTCACATTTGAATCCCCCCTCCCCCCTCCCAGTGTGCCATAGAAAAGCCTATAATGTCCATCAATCTCAGCTCCCTTTGTATCAGGGGTAAATTTGAATTTAATTGCCACTGGAACAGAGTGAGGGGAATTTTTGATTTCCCTCTGTATGTCATCCTCTATCAACCGTGGACAGACATTATGTGTGCGCCTCTTCCTGGACACAAGTTGTCTGGCCTTGCTAGTTCAGTGCCGTCTCTGCCTTGTGGGCCTACGCTGTGCCGTGGCTGACACACACCCAGAACAGCCTTATTTTAGCAGTTTCTTTGCAGCAGAGGCATAATGGTCTTAAGCAGATTGTGCCTCCCCCCAACAAAGGCACCGCCACAGTAAATAATGTGTTTGACGCCCAACTGATGAGTCATCAAAGGAACCGAACATCAGCTATCTTATTTTACTGACAGCACTTAGCTCAGCACAGGCTCTCCGCAGTGCAGGTCAACACCACTCAGGCTGCTCCTTGACAAGTTTATATAAATTTCAAGTGACTAAATATAAAGCATATTAGACTGTATGAGTCACCATAGCGTGACTGCAGAAAATTCCACTTTAATAGGTAATTTATGCTAATTTGAAGTCCTGAAATCTTTTGTTTTGTCTTTTGTGAGTGTTATCGGTATCTTAAACAGCCAAGTAAGGCAGTGTAAGGTAGATTACTTCACTAGAACGAAGTCACATTTGATTTTAGGAAAATTAAATGTCACTTGAAACAGAGAAACACCATCAACAGGTGAATGTAATGTCACATTTTTGAAAAAGAAAGAATAAACTCCCTAATTCATGCAGGTTCTGAGTTAAATATTTAGCCAAATGGTAATATCTGAATATCAAAAGCCTGTTTGAACACACAACACGAATCTCAGCCCTTGTAAAAATAGAAATTGGGTTGTTGGTACTGATTTACAACTGTTGATACACGTTATTTTTTGCACCTTGTAGATGCAGCATTGTCTTTACAGTGATAGCGTGTGTGCTAAGAAGGCTGTACAGCTCACTGCAGGCCATTGTAGTGAATGTGTTATTATATATTTAGGCCATAAACTAGCAATTACTTTGGCTTATGCAGTAATTATTTAGAGTAGGCATTGTTATTTAGTAAAGAGGAGTATCTCTGTTGAAGTCAGCCGACAGTAGCTGTAGCCAACACTGAAGTATGTAACACAACTTATTAACTCTTCTAAGCACATAAGCCTTTTCAGTATTCTGTAGCTTAAGTGGGCTCAGCCATGGTCGCTCCATATTATCATGGCTCAGCTCATTGTGACTTTGTCTTCTTTCTTTAGTGCAATTCTCAAAGATTATGGGAACAAATTAAAGCCCATTCTTTGTGTCTTTTGTACAGGTATATCCAAGGTGCATCGTCTCCAAAGGACATGGTCATCATTGTGGATGTGTGAGTATCTCACTCCTCATTCTCTCTCACTGCCTCCCCTTTCAACATTTCCCTCCTGGCTGGGGCAGATGTCTTCCTTCAAAGGGCGCTAGTGCCACCTGTTGGTCTGAGGAAAGCCTAAAGTCAGAGGAAAGCGTTCACAGCTCATTTTCTCACCCTAACTGAAGTCCACTTACGATTGTATCACCATCTAAAACATGTCCCTCACAAGTTAGGACAATGGACATAAGAGCAGGATTAGGATCTGTCTTCTCATAACTGAGCTTCATTGCACCTTTTTTGCAGGAGCGGAAGTGTCAGCGGACTCACTCTGAAGCTGATGAAAACCTCCGTCGTGGAGATGCTGGACACTCTATCAGACGACGACTACGTTAATGTGGCCAGGGTGAGTAGAAGCTTGCAGACCATGATTTGCCATTAATGATACAAATCACTCCTGAAAGCCACAATAACACAAATATTTGTTGTATTCATTAAGCAGGTGCTAATCAAGCAGGGAGTCAGCAAACGGCACAGTATGCTTGTAATGCTCCCAGTTGTTTGCTTGCAGTAGAAACACCGCACTTCCCTCATTATAGTGTATTTGCTTTTCCTGCACCACCGTTGTCCATGTGGGATTGTGCCGGTCTCTCTCTTTCACTCTCTGCTGATTACCAAGCTTTCCATTAGGACTAATGTTTAGGGAAATATTAACGTTATCCTATATTGCAGGACACACACACACACACACACACACACACACACACACACACACACAAACACATCCACATGCTCGGTGTGGTGGCTCTGTTTGGAGACTTCCTTCGGTAATCCCTCATAATCCATTGCTCTTAGCCACTGTATGCCTCTAAATCCCAGCTCTAAGAGCAAGAAATGAGCATGGTAATCTGGGAGCCAACGCATCTGATTTTCACCCTTATAAAGAAAGTGAGGGCTTACAAAAGCTTGCTGTGAATTATTTGCAAACACAAAAGACATTAATAACCAAAAATTAAGAGCAAATAATCATCAAACATCATCTCTGGTGTCTCCACGCTTCAGCACACTTCTTTATGACAAACTGTGGCCTCACTTCTGTAATGGTAAGATAATTAGTTTTAATAATACAGACTTTATTTCATAAGACTTCATTTCTTATTTATTTTAGATAGTAGATGTAATCCAGCTCGTTTTCTTTTCTTAATCTTGTTTCACAGCAACTGTATTTCCTAACATTTTAAGACACAGGAAATGTAATAGTAAAAAAAAAGTGACAGAGTGATGAATATTGAATATGTGTTTGATTTCTTTGTCTGACGATTTAAATATGAACCAAAACCAACCGATGAGAAATGTCAGCTTTTCTCGCACATTATGTTTTACATCAATCTGTCCTGAAAATGTCAGTCGATTTTGAAGTTGACCTTCAAGAAGAAACAGCATTTGAAACCTGCTATTACAGACATTGCTGCTAATATTGTAATCATGCGTAGACACTGCACACAAGTGGAAAAATATACACCACGTGCACACCTGTATGCCACACACAAGCCTGAACACACACACACACACACACACACACAGTTTTAGGCTAATTTGGTGGATGAGATGAGACAGATGATATTACCTTGGCTGGGTTTCTGTTCAGTGGTTTGCACTGATGTTTCAGTTGCACCTGTTCTTTGTGTGGAAAGTTGTAATTACCAGTGTTTACTGCCAGCCAGAGAGTGGCAGGGCAGCTTACATCTGCACACACCCACGTCTGCATCCTGCCGCCATGAACTACGCACACATGACAGAGAAAACACAGAAACAGTTGTCGGGAAAAGCCAGTATACATTTAGAGTATGCTCATGTGTGTCTTTGTATTTTCCCCTAGTTCAACGAGAAGGCCGATGCCGTTGTTCCATGCTTCAGGACTTTGGTCCAAGCCAATGTTCGTAACAAGAAGATCTTCAAGGAGGCCGTCATGCATATGCAAGCCAAAGGAACCACAGATTACAAGTCTGGCTTCACATTTGCCTTTGAACAGCTTCTCAATGTAAGAGCCAACAAGCCTTTCAGGGAAGGGCAATGCAAGGGTGGATGTTTGTCTGCGGCTGAGGAATTGTGTGTCTCCAGAAAGTCTTCACTAACATGCTGGAACTATGTGCTATAGCTCCAGCATGTTATTACACATCCTGTCAGGGTTACTGTCCAATCCAATTAACAAAACTGAATTAACAGTGATAAAACAGTGCTGACAGTGAGTGGTCCAGGTTTGTATAAGACGTATCCAGAGTTCTGTCATTGTCAAAGGTAGGTCTGATAATAACTGCTGCTGCGATGGAGTCACATTAACGTTTGCAGCAGCCAGCACAGTGGTGACGTCTGTCAGCAGCAGGCATCCACGTGCTCTCGACACAGGTGCTGCCTCAGCTCCGTATGCTGCTGTGTATTTTAAGAGGCTGCCACCCTAATGGGCTCTGATGGGATGATTGATGAGCGCAGCCCAGAGGAGATCAGCCACAGACACTTTATATTCCTCTGGTGGGCTTGGAGGCATAGAGCCAAGTGCCAGCTGCCCCCCACCCACCTTCCCTTGCCAGCAGAATGAGAAATAAAAAGGGCCCTTTAATCGCTGTCTGTGAGAGACTCACTCCCATGATTGGTGGCAGAAGCACAATAAAAATATGTAATTGTAGCAATATTATTTATCTTTATTAGAATCTTGTCAGATTGACGTGCCGCTGGCCTGCATATCAATGGCAGCTGCCGTGCAGGCAGGCGGGGAGGAGGGGTTGTATCAAAGCTGAATGCTAAAAACTGTTGCCTGGCTTTGAGCATATAGTGCTGAAATGCTTGTGAAAAACTCTGGAGTAATGTTGTATACTTGAAATGAAATCCTAAAATTCTGATGATATGAACAAGCCTATGCCTACCAACCAGGACATTTGTAAATGTATGATGAAAAGCTAAGAATAAAAGCTTAGATGAGTTTATTGCAACAAAATGTAGGGCAAAGAAAAATAAAAGAATAGTGCGTGAAAATTATATGTGGACATATATGTGGGGGGGGAGGGGGGGGGAGTAAAGGTTTGGTGCATGGCAACAAGTAAAGCTTTACATCATCAGGAGCAGACATTACTAAAAGACATGGTGTCAAAAGTAGAGAAAAGGAAAGAATTAGATTAAAGTGAAAATAAATTGCACAAACTAAAGGGGAAGGCCCAGTCTACAAATTAATTGAAATAAATAAAATAAATGGTCTGATCAATGTACATTCCCATATACAATACAGCAAGGTTCCTACTTCCATTCTGCACTTCAAACATAAATGATCCTTTATCAGTTTTATCCTACAAAGTCTTGAGGGAGTATCAAAATATCAGTGACACTACTGACATTACATTTATACTTTTGTTACCATATCTATGTAATGTTTTGTTTAAACTTTACCACACAGTTTTAAATGATGCTCTAGCATGATCCCCTTCCCCTTTTATTCTTGCATATTACCTAACCTGACTCCCTGCCCTCTTTCCCGCTCTTTCTTTGCTCTTCTCTCCTCCCTCCTCCCTTCTTCATGTGCCACAGGAGAGCAGTGCCCCGAGGGCCAACTGCAATAAGATGATAATGATGTTTACAGATGGCGGGGAGGATCGTGCACAGGAAATCTTCGAGAAGTACAACTGGCCCAACAAAACGGTGAGTCTGTCCCCATAAGGCTGTTATCTATTCATCTACTCGCTCTGCCAGCCCAGGAGATCATGCATGTCCAGAAACTGTTGTAGCAGGCCCCCCTTTTTCCCTCGCCGTCTCCCGCCGTATTCTGCTGACATTGTCTCATTAGTGCAAAGGCAGTTGTGTTAGTTAGGCTGTCAGACATGCCAAGCACTCCAGTCTGTGCACATAACGTCCTCTCCAAGCTTTCTTCACTTCCATATTTGGCTGTTCTGATTCTGGATTTTTCCTCTTGTGATTCATCTCTTTGGCCTTTCTTTATCTCTCTCCCTTCCTCTCTTTCTGTGTCTCGTCTTCTGTCTCTTTTGTTGTTTTTGCTTCTGGTGTTAACAGCTCTGACCTGCTGACTAATTAGCCACTTTATCATCAGAGCCTATAAAATTACAGCCAATAGATACTCAGTTTGTGTCTCTGTTCCAGTCTTGCTGTCTCCCCCACCCCTCCTTTCCCCATTTCACATTCCCACCAATATTTATTCTGATATCCATTACTATCCAGTTCCCTAATGACGGCTGCTGTCATACTGGAATAATCTGCAGTTTGACAACTCTCTCACTGCAGTCTTGTGTTGGAGACAGATGTGTGAGCTGACTGGGAGGCTAATCTAATCAAATTCAAGATTAGTGAATTGTAGTTGTCACTTGACAGTAACCTTATTGCCACCTAGAAGGAGGTTTGCATGGTATTGTTTTGCTCTAGTAGCTGTCTGTGCAGGAAGTTTTTATTTTTATTCTGGCCTTGCCTTCTTATGATTTGTTCTTTTGTCGTCTCCATCTCTCTCCATTTGTCTTTTTCTCCATCCAGGTTCGTGTGTTCACCTTCTCTGTTGGCCAGCATAATTATGATGTCACCCCGTTGCAGTGGATAGCTTGTGCCAATAAAGGTAAGGGGATAAGAAGTTCCTATCAAAGTATATGTTTGTGTGTAAATTATAAAAGAGGAATATGGGCTCTGGCTGTGGTTCAGGAAATGGAGCGAGTTGTCCATTAATTGCAGAATTGGTAGTTTGATCCCTGGCTCCTTGTGTCCACATTGTTCTCGCCAGTGATTTTATAGATGGACCCATTTTTCCATCATAACATCCATTAGATACCCCTGAGCAATATAATATTAAAAGAAACACCAGTAGAAAAACAAGATATTAAAGGAAACACCAGTAAAAATGCATTTGTGGAGCATTCAGGTGAATAACCCACAACTGTCTTGCTTGAGGCCACACTGCTTACCTCTGAACATATCATATGTATTGTAATTATATACCTTATTACGTAAATAGTGACTTAACACCCCATAGAAATCTAATTTTTGCTCATCTCCAGTGGTTTAACCTTTCACCTTGCTACAGTGATGTACATGTGTACTCCAGGACTCTGTGACATCACTGTTGGGTGTGGTTACAGGTGCAACAAAGCACACGTCTGACCACACCTATCAGGGATACTGGCTGTGGTCAGAGGTGAAACACACTTGAAACTTTCAACCAGAAAAGGGCAGCAAAACACTGCTTTTCAGCTTGAGTTACTCTTTAACAATTTTTATGTAAATATTAATAGAATAAAATAAAATCTTAAAACCTGCTTGCACCATTAAAGAAAACCAGCACCGCTAAGATTTATCCAGCTGTCTGTCTTAAATGCATGTGATGTTCCAATCAATATTTTATTAATTTAAAGCAGCCACAGTGCCTAAAATAACCCAGTAGACAGGACAAGGCTGATAGTCTGATAGCCCATATTATTCAGCTCTTCCTGTCAGATATTTTGTCTGCATGAATCTCATCTTGACCCGGCTCATTTAATCGACCTAACTCAGACTGTTGTGGCAGTGCTCAGTTTTGAACAGTGTTCTTTTTTTTTGTCTTCCTCTCTTTTGTGGCTTGATGTAATATTGTTTGTCAGTGTTGCAGTTTATCTGAAGCTGCTCCTTTATGAGGCCTTCAGCTGCCCGTATGAAGCCTCAGCTAACTGCTGCTGCTGATTAGCTTTGCCAGTGGAGCCAAGTGCTTCAGAAGTATCTCCCCAGAAGTTGTTATTAATTAGCAGGAGGAGTCTGGTAGCAGGATGATTACCGTGCCATCTCCCTGTCAGGCTGGGGAAAGTCCAGGATTACGCCTCTGTGCCAACATGCTCTTTGCTGTTTGCGACTGTAATGATTACCATGGTACTAAAGTCTATGCCAGCGTAAGACAATAGTGTTGACACACCAGCCACAATGGAGCTGTCCTCTCATATCTTCAGTACGTATTACTCTTTGGTATCTCACTCCAGCAGAGCCAGCTCCCTGACACTTCCACAGGCCCTAACCCTTCACCCGTGACATGCACACATTTGACAAACAACAGTAACACACACACGCAAGCACACACACACACACAACTAGGCCACTTGGAGATGCTAGCTGTTGTCTCACTTGAGCTTCAATCCCATTTTCAGAAGAAAGTAACCTCTCTGTGACTCTATGAGGACAATGAAACCAGTTCTCCATGTTCTCACACAGTGTAATCCAAAACAGAAAGGAGCGTTATCTTAAAAAAAAAAAATAGGTGAAATGGAGGATAAATAGCAGCAAATATGAAATACTGCATTGATCATACTTCCGTAAAAGTGCTGTTTATAATCCAAAACAAGAGATGAAATATCCCATAAATTCATGACGGCCATCCATAATAGAAGAAAATATACAAATAACAAAAATCTTGATGAGAAAACTGAACGTGAATAGAAAGTAGTGCATGATGGTCTACGTAGGAGGAAAATGCATACTAATATTTAACACAGCATATATTTATCTTCACATGGCTATGTAGAAAGAACTAAAACACTATTTAGTCAAAAAAAAGGCATTATATATTTTAAACTCAATGGATGTGATGTATTTTATTGCTTAGTCAAATTTACCACACTCAAATCTTCTGTATTTGTCTCAAAACACACCTGAACGACTTCATAAATCTGAGGATATAGTTCAGAGGTATTATGTAAAAGAGATCCACAAAGAAAACAGGTTATTGATTAAATTCATAATTGCCCCTCACACAGACCTCTGTTGAGATCTGCATTACAGTCTTAGTTTTTTGTTACCACCTATATTTTCCTCTCGTCACCTTTCACCAAGCTTTGCCCCACACACACACACACACACACACACACACAGATGCCACCTCTCTGGCACGCTGCCAAACGCACTGGGACAAACCACCGCTCTGAACAAAAACTTTGACAAATAGCTGTGCCCTGCATGCGTGTCAGCATGTTCGCGTGTGCAAATGAATGAGACAGTGAAGGAAAATCTCGACACAAACCACTGTGGCAAAGTGCATAATGTATCAAAATAATGAGAGTCATCTCTGCCTTTTAACATTCTGGGGATGCTGTCTCCATTTCGCGGCTCTTTGTATAAACACTCATGGCTTTAATAACTTGGGGAGCGGCGTGGTTATTGACCCAGTCGGTCACTCTCCTCCATTCCTAATCAGCAGCAGCAGCGCCTGGGGCTCAGCATTCCCAATGAGCCTCCACATTTACATCCAACAGCGCAGAGCATGAGTGTGGGGAGGTCAGCGGCTACAAGCTCTATCATGCCTGCTTGGCCCAACATCATCAGCCGGAGATGATGGCATTACATGTGCTTAATGACATGGATCGCTTTTGTACACACTGTGACTGTTTAACTCTTGAAAATGTACACAGAATATGACATACAGTAGGCAGGTACCGTGAAGCAGGCTGGAAACAGCAACTTTCTGTTGCAATAGTGTATTGATCCTCTCCTCTTAATCTTCAGGTTACTACTTTGAAATTCCATCGATTGGAGCCATCAGAATCAACACCCAGGTAAGATATATGGAGTGAGCACAAGCTACTGAACACACCTTTATGAATCCAAAAAGAAAAACATGGCAATTTTAAGCAAGAAGCTAGTTCGTCCTTCCTTCATGGCTGCTTTGATGATGATTATACAGATTGTAGATATGCTTTTAAGTATCCCATAACAAAGAGACAGAAGACGACACAGCTGGATGACTACAGAGAGGAAGTGACAGAGATGGAGATGGAGTGATAACAAATAGGGTTGTAGTCTTTCTATAATAATGTCTCTGAAGTTAAGACTTTCAGATCTCTTTCTATCCTTGTCTTTCACACTCACACATACACCCAGGGCCCTGCCACCCCCCACACTTGCTTGAGGCACTACGCTCTTCTAGAGGCCCTTGGGATAACCTCATTCCAGCTGTAGAAATTGACTTGGTTGCTGGGAGGTGGGGGAGCTACTGCACAGCCCTCCTCTCCTCCATCCCCTCCCACCAACATAAACCCCCCCCCCACCCCCAGCCCCGCTGAGCGATCAGGCCCCAGAATATACTGTCAGCTGTTCCATTAACTCTGGCATATTTATATTCTAAGAACTGCCACTTACTCTAATAGGTTTTCTGAAGGTGGGTGACTACAGTTCTCTATATAGGCCCAGAAGACACATTATTTAATCGTACTCTGCCCTTCAACATCACACACTCATCACATAGTCTCACTAGACTAAGACGGCAACATTCAAATAACAGATGGATGGCAGATGGCCGAAAGTATTACTATTCATACCGTCCTGGGTAAATGCGATTATGTAGGTAGAGTGGAATAGTTCTGAAAATAAATGGCGCTATATTTTGTGTTTCTGTACGGTGGTGACTTATTCCATCCATTCTGGCTTCTTTGTATAGGATCTCAGTGGAGCAACGCTAGGAAGCCAGGCTTTAGTTAGGATGTTTGTCTTTAGAGGGAACATACTGATGAGTTTACTCTCTGCAATCGTGGTTGTTACGGTCGCCAGGGAGACAGCGGCATTTAATCAACGGACAGGGATGCTGCTGGAGTCTATATGGCTCCGGCTCCTTTGGACCACATATCTCCAGTTGCTGACTTTTTATGCTTCCTAGATTGTTCTAGCCAGGCGGAAAATTTCCCCCTATATCCCGTGAAAAGGTCTGGCTGTCATTGTCCTGATGGAATATCTCCCTGTGGCGCGTTAAACCGGACTTTTATTGAGCTAATAATAGAATAGGTTACGCCTGTCAGCACCTCACTGTTCAGGCGATGGAAAAACAAACGGTCAAAAGCATAATACTGAAATAGCTGTGTGCTCATACAGGGCGCCCCTTTTGTGTATCGAGGATACGTACAAGGGTCAGAAACCTGCAATAATGTTTCCCTTTTCTCTGCAAAACGGATGGAAATTTGTCATCAAGTGGAAGCGGCTAATGTTTTTAAAATTAACATTTGACCCAGAGAGAGCTGCATTTCCACTGATCCTGTTTTTACGTAATATAAAGTGCTGATACATAAAGATGGTCATTTGGCATTATAACTCTCCAACTGCTGAATAGGGTACTGAGGAGGAACTTGTAAATGTTGGCAGAATTATACACTGTTGGTCTAATTAGAGAATAATTTTGGTTATCTCTGGACTTTATAATAACAGGACACTGAAGGCTCACAGCGTCATCGTCCCGTCCCCGGAAGGCTTTTTTCCGCTAAACTGTGCCGTTGCTTCATGTGTCATGAGGTCACTCACTCAATAATTTTACCAATTAGACACCATCTCCAAAAGGACAGGGATCAATAGGTTGTTTACAAAAAAAAAGACATCTCAGCTGTTGTGTGAGAACAAAAGAATATAGTGAATATGATGTATTAGTAGTAGACTTAACCCCTCACCTCTATTCACCATCGCTGTGGGACATTCTCACAGTGCTGGCGATGACAGTGGAGCCTCTGGGAGAAAGGCCTGTTTGCACGTCGTGCCATTGACACCCTTAATGTGTTTTTAATAGCTCCTTCATAATGATGAAAAACGGCCTTGAGTGTCTCAGGACTGGAGGCTTTATGGCTCGGCAGGACCGGGATGCTGCTGCTGGTGGCCCACTGGTTTATGTGGTGACAGAGAGGAGGCCGGTCAGGGTCTTATAGTTTTATGACAGATGAACGTTGGCTCTTCCAGCTCTCTGCTTTTAACGCCCATACACGACGAGCACTATAAATGTCTGTTTGATTATGTGTGTTTATTGTGTGTGCTCATACTAGCATGTGTGTGTGTTTTTGCTGTCACAGGAGTACCTGGATGTCCTGGGTCGCCCCATGGTGCTGGCTGGGCCCAGAGCCAAGCAGGTGCAGTGGACAAACGTCTACCAGGATGCTCTGGTGAGAGTCCACATTTTATTTCAATAACCCTTAAAGTAACCTTTGTAGGATGTTTAATTACTTCATCTACTTCTGAAGAATCAGAATCAGAAATACTTTACTGATCCCTGGGGGGAAATTGATTGTTAAAGATATGTGGGTAAATTCAGGTCATGAGTTCTTAAATGTGTCCACCAGCTTTTTAAGATTATATTATCACAGCTTTATTATTCCTAAAGAGAAAACCCCACAGGTAGTTTTGTTGTGACAACCTTTTAATCTATACAATTTCACGTTGTATCATCAAAGTTTTTTATTTCAGTTGATTTATTTGCAGCTTCTTGTGTTTTTTGACTTATATGATATGTAAAGATCTTTTAAAACATAACAAAACATTTAAAATTGGATTTCTGAAATGTGTCACCAGGGTTTGGGCCTCGTCATCACTGGGACGATGCCAGTCTTCAACCTCACTGCTGATACTGTGAGCTCTCAGGTAAAAACAACACGGCAATATAAAGATATGGAGCTTGAAATAGCTGGACTTTTTTCACTTACGCAGCATACAGCATGACTCATACCCCAGCTCATCCTTTGTATTAATGAGTCTTTACCTTTATCATTATGTAAGAACAATGTTTTTATTGTTATTCATGGCTACGCATGTATAAGGTTATTCAAACAGAGATAGGAGCTGGAGTAGCAGGAGGGTCTCAGGTTTTATTTTGCATCTTTTTGCTGTTGTTGACCATCATCAGTCATTTTTTAATGGCCTCCACCCAGCTGCTGCTCTTCTAGGCAACACCTCCCCCCTGAGGTGGCAACAGACATCACAACCACCAATCTGTAGTATCTACTATCAACCAGAGAGCACAGATGCATCCAGCTTTCGGTATCCATGACCAAAGTATTTACTCTGAGCTTATCACACAGGCTTAAAAGCAAACCCACTCAGTTTAAGATAGACTGTAAAAATGTGGAGTAATCAGATTGCACAAAAAAGTGATAAGTCAAAGATGGCATGGAGATGTTCTCGGTAATCTCACGGCACAGCTACCAGCTCTCTGTGATTCTCTGATGCCGGTGTGTTTGTGGATAATAATTACCTTCCGCGTTCTTCCTGCAGAACCAGCTCATCCTCGGAGTCATGGGAGTAGATATCGCAATCAACGAAATCAAACGGAAGACACCTACATACAGAGTGAGAATGTTGTACAATCAATATCACTTTCTTATCGCTTTCATATTGATGATCATTGAATCACATCTCCATTCACTCTTTCTCTGTACAGCTTGGAGCCAATGGTTACACTTTCGCCATCGACCCAAATGGCTATGTGCTGCTGCATCCCAACCTGCGACCCAAAGTAGGTCCAACTATGAACGCCGGCCTTCTTCTAATGAGTTTACATGCTTCTGATTCTGAGGCTGAATTTGGACGTTATTCCTGCTGACTGACGTTAACCCTCCCCTTCCGTCTTCCCCTGCTTTCTCTCTCTGTTCAGATCATTAACTTCAGGGAGCCCGTCACTCTGGACTTTCTGGATGCAGAGCTGGAAGACAGCAACAAGGAGGAGGTAAAAAAAAAACTAAAAACAACCTCTCTAAAACATCATCATTACTATCAACTTGTGTATTTAATATATGTTTCATTTAATTTGTCACCTATTGTTGTCTTTCTCTGTCCGTATGCCTTCTCACATTGCAGCATCTCTCTCTCTCTCTCACGCTTTTCAGATCCGTCGACAGATGATTGATGGCAAATCAGGGCAAAGGAAAATCAAGACGCTCATTAAGTCAGTTGATGAGGCAAGTCATCAATATATGAGACTCAATCATGATCCAAAGTAGCACCTTCCTGAATGGTGTTGTAATGAATCTGAATCACTCAGTATGTTTAGGATCTGTTGTTTCCCTCCAATTATGGGAAGAGACGTCTGCTGAGGATGTGACGGTGTTACTTATCAGAGTGTGTTTGTGGTCGTCAACAGAGGTACATCGACGAGGCCATGCGGACGTACACATGGACGCCTGTGGAGGGTACAGATTACAGGTAGGTTTGCAATCAAACACGGCATCACCTGACCTCAGACCAAAAGATTGCGCAACTTGAGCCTGTGAGTGAAGTCCAACTTTGATATTTTGGATCAACCAGAAGTGTTTGTTGACTGTAGCTGCCACTATCTCACATCTGGAACAGGCAGATCACTGAATGAAGGCAACTTGCTCATTCGCCTTCTGTATTTGTGTTAAATAATTAATCTGAATCACCCACATTAAAGAACTGTTTTTCTTCTCTAATAAATATTTTCAATAGCACTCTAAGCACAAATTAATTGCATAGTTTATTCATCTCAAAACTTGGTTGAACATTTGAGGTTGCATCATAATGGCATTTCCTCCAGGCAACACTGCAAATTACAGTTTATGATATTCAATAGTCCTACAAATGCCTGATGTGTGTTTTTTATTACATCTGCTGGCAGCGTGCCTGGTCCTGGCTGAGTCCATATGAGGCTTTCTCTGCACAGTTCTATTAATATTCAACTCAAAGGGAAATTCCAGTGTATTTAACAATCCTCATGTGTTACTGTTGTGGCCTGCAACAGTCAAATCACACATTCAAAGCTCTACTCTGTCATGTATCCTACACTTTAGAGTTTAAGGCAGCACATGGGCCTTTCTTTGCTCATAAAATTGGATGTTTCTTTAAATCTAAATTGGCTTTATATTAGTCGACTGTAGCTGTGGCTCATTCGGAATCTGATACTGTCACAGCCTGATTTTCTATCTGTTCCAATTAATCCTCTTACTGAGTTATATTTTAGCTTTGTATGGCACCACAGATTAAGAGATGGGACATTTATTTCTATTTTTTCTTTCTTTCATTTGTGGCTTTGGTAGAAGAGTAAATATTTAGTAACGTAAAGAATATGTAGATCAAACTATGATGCCACCGTGATGACAAGTAAAACTGATATTTCTCTTTTTGTTTGAAACCTTTCATAGTTTAACTTGAACTTAAAACTTAAAGCTGCTTAGATCAACATTTTTATATGACAACATGTAATATTAAAAAGGTCCTCACCCTTCGCAGGTCCTTTATAGCATCTCTTAGCTCCTTGTTTTGATTTTTCACCCTCAAATTTACCGCTTTAGTTCACTCTTACGGCGTTGTTTCTAGACGCAGGGAGCTGTTTTCAGAAAAAGGTTCTGATGAACCGTCTGTGCACTACCTGCATGAAATGGCAGACAAAGTTAGCGACTGGCTGGTGAGCAGAGGGGAGCTTTATCGGCTAATGGGACTCGGCTTCAAGTTCCCCTGAATTGAAGACTTCCTGGACAGCAGTGATCTTCAGTACTGAGTTCATACTACACTAGTGGGTGTAACTAAAAAGTATAAACTATGAAGTCAAACAAATTCTTAACAGTCCTGCCTCTCTCTCCCTCCTATTAACTGAAATTGACTTTCTCTGCGTAACTAATAGCCCATTGGTTTACACAGTACTTAGTAGTACCGTGTATTGACTATCCATGTTTACCTGCTAGCAGTCTTCCTCTTCACAGTGCATTGCTGCGTTGCTCTGCACATTACCGCCACCTGGCGATTAGTGGAGCAGTATGAAACCGTTGGCAGGATGCTAGCGGTCAAAAAGTCCACAGGGTACCTTTAAGATTGACCCGTCACTGTCTAATGACCTGCTTCAACATCTGGTGTCAAAAGAAAAGACATCACATGAAAGAAGTAATGAGATAATTACAGTGGCGTCTGTAAGTGAGCGTGCCCGGCTGTGTGTGTTTGTATGTCGGAGAGCTTATATGTGCATTCATAACGTGTTTTTCTGCCTCATTACCTCAGCCTAGGGTTGGTACTGCCCACATATAGTGAGAACCACATCAAGGCCAACCTGAGTGACCAGATCCTTCAGGTGCAGTGTAAGTACCCGGGAATACCCAGCATCCTTCACTCTCTGTCTCTCTCCTTCTCTTTCTCTCTCTCCTCCTCTCTTTCTCTCTCTCGCTCCCAAATATGACCTTATGCTCTTATTCAGTCCTTCGTCCTGGGTCTCCAATATCATCATAGGGAGTGTCCGAGCGGAGTCGCCTGCCCCGCCCCTGCCCTCGCCCTCGCCCCCCCCCCCCCCCCCTCTCTCTCTACGCTCTCCGATAGGCAGGATCATACCTGAGTCCCCCGACTCCTCTACTGCCCCTTGTTCCCTCCTGTCTTCATGCTGTGCTGTAAAATGGTGATGTTTTTTCTTCACACTGGCTGAAGAAAAAAATAACTGAACTGACAGAAAGGTGAAAGCTGTGGTTTTACTGTGTTACTCAGGTGAAAATAATGGTGACCTCTGTGCTATTATTTTTTTTGCCAAATGCTCTCGCCTCTTCTCCACCAAGTAATGATTCTGAAGCATCTGTGTTCAAAGTATTTGATGTTCTGAAAAACTGTGAAAACATGCATGCTTTTCACTCCTTATGATGAGTTTTATGATTTTGGGAGTTTTTCCTTCCGTTATGTGTGTGACTTATCTATTTATTTTTTTATTTTTTTGTTGGATTGTGTGAGATGTTTCTCGGCTTTGGAATCATTCAGTGTATAAACTCCCACACGGCCCGGGACAAGGGCTCGTCAAATGTGGGAGTTTGGGTTTTTGTGGGTCTGAATGGGGACACAAGTTGTCTCTCTCATTCTTTCTTTGTCCAGACCCTGTTACTCCCCTCTTTTCCTGTTTCATTTGATTTATTTATTTTGTGTTATCTCTCACAATTACTGGTTTTGTCTTTACTGTTTTCCTTTCCTGGATTTCCCAGTTTTTATTTCCGTTCCTTCGTTGGTTTTTCCGTTCCCTCGTTTGCTCTCGCAAATAAGATGTTTGCTCTTCATTTCTTTTTTCTCTCGTCTTGTTTGATTTAAATTGGTTTCTTTCTTTCAAGAAAACAATATTTTTATTCAAACAGTAATTGAATAAAATATTGTCTGTGATCCCCCCCTTCCCACCCGATCCCCTGTTTCTTTTCTTGCTCACTCCTTCTCTGATGGATCCACACAGGGCCAGACAACAAGGGCAAGTATACTCCATATTGGTCCACGTTCCCTACCTTTACTTCCTACACCCTACCGCTGCCTCCTTCCCACACCTCTCGTCCTGAACCTCTTCCTGCTGCCCCCCCACCCCCTCCTCCTCCTACCCTCACCTGTCCTAGCCTGCTTGCCTCTGTTCCTGCCCGTCTTGCCTTCAGGACTTCCTCCCTTTTTCCTCTTTTTTCCTCCTCCTCCTCTTCCTTCTTTTATCCCTCCTTCTCCTCTTCACCCTCTTGCTGCAGCTCAGATCCCACATCTCTCACGATGGCTCCTCCGGTCCCCAACCTCACCCTCCTCCCACACGTATCAGCTGCTCCAGAAGCAAAACAAAAACACCTACTGCACCCAAGGAAGACAGATATCCATGTTCTCTGTTAAAACTTGTCTTTTCTCCCCCCCCTTCCTAATCCTTTTCCTTCTGTGGATAGCTCCAAATGGGTTGTGTCTGCCTCCTTCCTCTTTCTCTCTTTCTCTCTCTTTCTTTCACTTTCCTCTCATTTTCTTTGACTATATTTTTCTCTTTTCATCACCTTCCTTCTCCATTTCTTTTTCAGGCTCTTGACTCTCTCTCTCTCTGTCTTTATCTTACAATGTCATTAGTTGATAAATGTCTTAACTAATTCTCACACTAGGGCTCAGGTATTGACAGATCTTTAATTAGATTTTTAAAAAGAGTCCCTCTGTTTAGTGTAATAGCTCCACCAATTTAGTGCATATTGAGCTCTACCTACAGTAAAAGATTTCCAATTATTGCTGTAAGTGTCATAATATGAGAAGGAAAACTCACTAATTTAAATGATTAATTTTGTAGTGCTACACCTTAGCTATAATAATGTGTCAGCACACACATATCATGTAAGTACCGCTATTTATTTATAGAAGAGTAAATAGGGATCTCTTGTGGTCGTAATATTTTAATGTACCTATATTTCATTGATCACCATATTAAAATAAAACACTTACTTAACGTTTGTTAGCGGTAGTTTCTCGTCTATAGCTGGAGACGTTGCAGCCGGCAGACTGACCCGTCAGGGCTGAGCTGTGTCCTGCCCGCCCAGGTCCTCCCATGTTGTCAGGTGTCAGGGTGCCGCTCAGCGCAGCGCCTGACTCCTGTGTCGTCCCTCTGTACTCCCTGTCTCCATCAGCTTGTCTCCCTCCCTCCTCACCCCTCAGTCCGCCAGGGGCACGGCCCAACACTTCCTCAGTAAACCTGACCCCGGATGTGCACGGCATTGTGGGCGGAAAACTACCTGGGCACTCTATTTTAGCTCTAAAATGAAAACATTTCATTCCTCCGCTGTACGCAGTTACAGGTCATGACATAATGAGAAAACAACATGTTGGATTCGTCGCAGACTCGCCTGCTGAGGCTTTAATGATGGTGGATATTCTGTGTTCTGTTCTGTCTGTGATAGATGAAATGAAGTTGCCCTTTCGACGTGCCCTTCACAATGCAATGCACTTCCTCTGATTATGTGTCTCTCTGAGCCCTCTCCCCTGTCAGTCTGAGGGGTGACCACTTCCATCAGGACCTTCACCCACCTCCCCCTGCAATAGTTGGCCATGTTGATGCCTGCCTGATCTGAAAGCACTCATTGTGTTTCCTCTGTCGGAGAACTTGCTTCCTGACACGTCACGTCTTGCAAGTCAGTTCTCAGACGTCCAAAATATGTTAGATTGAAACCAAATCAGAAAACGTTTGTCGACAAAGTTATGAACAAAACAAAAAAGAAGAAAAAAACAGAAGGTGTGAGTGCTTGTAAAGTAAAGCAGTCGTCCATTGAGTCAGGTTCTATTTTAGGCACCATATTGGCTAACGCTAGTGTTCCCATGATACCTCAGTGTTGCTATGGTAAACTCCCTCCTGCGTCCCCACACCTCTGAAGAACAGCTGCTGTTTACCCACAACTCCCCACTGCTCTGCCCACTGCTCTTCCCGGATAATCTTCCCCTTTCTGTTGCAGATTTTGAATCACTGCTGCCAAACAGTTTTGAGTCTGAAGGACATGTATTCATTGCTCCCAGGTAGCCCTGTGTGTGTGAATGCTTGCTGTCGTTGATGGTCATCAGTTTTTGGTCTTGTCTTCCCGTCTTTCAGCGCACTATATACTTATTTTGTTGTTGTTGTTTTGGCTTCACGTCTTTTCATCTGTCATCTGCTTTCCTGAATGATGTCTTCTGTGATGTTGAGTTGCACTGTGTGGAAGTGGTTGGTTTCATTCGTTCATTTTTAATTTGGAGTGGTGTGTTAATGTATGGTGACAAATTTGATTAAAATATAAAATTCATCATAACTTTATAATACGGGTTTTTTTATTGAAGCAACATCGAATCTCCTTTGCATGCTAATGAACAAAATGGATATTAGACAACAAAATGTTTAGCCAGAAAAAAAGCAGTATGACTAAAAAAATGACTAATATCCTCTTTGCATGTGATGTTTTGTTATCAAACCCTTGTGGCCTCCAGCTGCAGCCTGACTTCTGAAACACTCTGATAAAATCACTCTTTCATTGTGACGCCTGTGCTCTGCTCTGCAGTCACATTTTGTTTTGACTGACAGCCTTCTTAGCATACTGGAATTTAAGCTTTAAGACACGCATGCTGCCCACGATAGCATCAAGTAACACGTATATGGATTCATGCATCCCCACTTTGTGTTGTTTGTCCCCTGTAAAGGACAAATAAGGCAGAGTGTAAATATCGCATACATGTGTTTGTTTTTAACCTTCTTTCTTCGAGTTAAAATGCTTTTTTTGTTCCTCAGGGAGTACTGCAATGATCTGGAACTGTCCAACAACAACACAGAGTTCCTGCTCAACTTCATTGCTCTCATGGAGAAGGTGACACCGGACTCCAAACAATGTGAGCTTAATTTATTTTCACTCACGCACAAAATCAGCATTTTATTCTTTTTAGATTAGTTTGTTCAAGATTGACTTTAACGGATAAAAGGCTGGCGATATTTTGTATTTTTCTTATTGTCAACAAATCCATGAAAAGTCCATGAAAAGACCAAAACAAACTAAACTAAACTAAAAATGTATCCTACTAGTAAATATTGTCTGTGTAGTCAAAGCTTATTAGCTTATTCCTCAGTGACATACACCTCCATTATTGTCCACATAAAAATACATCACTGAGCCACACCGTTGCACTGGGTGACTATTCATTTGTGAGCCACGTTTAAAGATTTACATCTTCAGTAGGAAGGAAAGAGCGTCAGGCTGAAAGCAACAGACAGGGGAGTGAAGTCCGAAACTAATAAGAGACAAACTAACACATTGTTGGTGTAGCTTTTTTCACTGGATTTGTTTGAGTAACGCTTTTATCCTTTTAAAACTTAAATCCCCAAGAAAAAGAGTGCAAAATTAATGAAATGAAAATGACTGATTATTCATATTATCAGTTATTATTGTTGACAAAGTGTTGTACAGGAGAAAAATTATAATAGTCAGGGGTGCATCATCAGCAAAAATGGATGTCTTTAAATTTTGCCACTTATATTCTGTTTACTTAATCATGTTTAGGTGACAATTTGCTCCTTCATAACCTGATTCTGGACACTGGCATCATCAGGCAGCTGGTGGAGAAAGTGTGGAAGAATAAAGACTTGAACACGTGAGTACGAGCACCGAGGGAACTGCACCTTTAGATTCGACTCTGAGTAAGATTAAGTTTTGATTTTATGTCTCTTTCCTCCATCCTGACATTTAGATATGGCTTTCTCGCCGTGTTTGCTGCAACAGATGGAGGTGTAACAAGAGTGTTTCCAAACAAGTAAGTGCCCTCCTCATCAAGGCCGTATGTGTCTACACTGCAGCTGCTCTGTAGTTCTGTTATGTTTCTTACTTTATTCTCTTTTCAAACAGTAAGTTGTGAAGACTTAAACTGTTTCATAAACACATAGTGTAGCAGGCGGCTTATGCATCAGAGATTTACAGCACCGGTGTCCGTGCTCTTAAATCTCAGGGCTTCAGAAACCTGGGAGGAAGATCCTGAGCCGTTTAATGCCAGCTATTACCGCCGCAGTCTGGACAACAAGGGCTACATCTTTCGAGCGCCTTATCGAACAGGTGAATGATGCTCTTGGTCCTGGGTTATATATCTCACACTGAGCCTCCATAATGGGCTGTGGCTCTTTGTTTCTAACCACCCTCCTGGCTTGTTTCTGTATTCGTTAGCCAGGGACGAGCTGCTGAACCCAGAGAACGACACCATAGGGATCCTGGTCAGCACGGCGGTGGAGATCACAGTGGGAGGGAAGACCATCAAACCTGCAGGTGGGCTCAGATATGAAAGAGGAGACGATCATCCTTATGATGGTAGATAATGTCTTAGAGCAAGGCGCAGATAATTACACGTCTGTTTGTATTTCTTGTCTCTTTGTGTGGACATGCTCTGCATCTGTTGGGCCTTTTATGTGCATCTTTATTTTTTTTTTTGCATGTTGAATCTTTCTTAATGAATTTCCTCTTTCTCTCAGTGGTTGGAGTGAAACTAGACCTTGAAGCCTGGACGGACAAGTTCAAGATTCTTGCCAGCAACCATACAGACAACCGTCAAGGCTCAAATACGGTAATGAGATATCCATTAAAAGTATGTTATATTTATAAGTTTAAGTCTTCAGTAGCATTTCTAAGATGTTCAGCTGCAACTTTCTGGTTTCTCTGTGGCAGTGTGGACCAAACAGGGGATGTGAAATGGACTGTGAAGCCAACAGTGAAGTCAGTCTTTCTGCAGATTTTTAATGAGCTTCCTGTTTCATCTTGATCTACTGTGTCATACAGTCGCACTGTACATTTTGTGCCTCTAACAGCCCATCTTTGCCTCTGTTGGCAGGATCTCCTGTGTTATTTAATAGATGATGGTGGATTCCTAATCATGTCTAATCAGAAGGATGACTGGAACAAGGTGAAGTCAATAAATACATTTTCACACTGACCATGGTTTCTCACAAACTTTACACTCAGCTTGACCGGTGTTTCTTATTCTGCACAGGTGGGAATGTTCTTCAGTGACGTTGATCCCTACTTGATGTACGCTCTCTACAACAATTCCTTCTACAACCGCAAGCAGTCATTTGACTACCAGTCTGTGTGTGAACGGGTGCCCAACAGTGAAGCTGGAGCTGCACCCCGAGGAGTGTTTGTGGTAAGAACATGAACTTCAACACCGGAGAGGACGAAATGTAATAAATTTAAATAGTAGACTAGATGGTAATGGCAAACAGAGAGGATGATTGAAATATGCATGTAATCTACTCGATATGATGTATATATTGTTCTTACATTTTTCTTTATCTGCAGCCCACAATTGCAGATTTTGTAAACGTGGCTTGGTGGACATCAGCAGCTGCATGGTGAGAGTCTTCAAGCTCGAATGGAAAAAAAATACAACTATAACAAATAGTACACACATGCACCTGAAGAAAGAGATTTGATGGATACCCCTCGTACACAGTGCCACTTTCACTGCAAAATACATTATTCCAACTTATCACTAAGCCCTAGTTTTTGTCTCCACAGGTCCTTGTTCCAACAGTTTATATATGGGCTGGCTTATCACAGTTGGTTTGTCACAGGTGGGTGCAAACAAGACACATTCAGTCATTCAGTGTGTTCTTGGTGTTTTTCATGTCTGCATGTGAAGCTTAAAGGAACAGGAACATTCTGGGAAATACGCTTATTCGATATCTTGCCAAGAGTTAGATCGATACCACTCTCATTTGTGTGTGTTGAGTATGAAGGTAGAGCAAGGAGGCATGTAGCCTGGCTTAGCACAGAGGGATACAGCTAACCTGCCAGCACCTCTAAAGCCACTAGTTTACTCCAGGTACCTTCTTTGTTTAATATCAGAAATGTAAAAAACATAAATTGTGGTTTTAAGGGGAGTTACAGCATCAATCTTTTCATCTGACTCTGAAGAAAAGAAATAAGTGTATTTCCCAAAATGCTGAACTACTTCTGAGCACTTAAAGTCAAAATTAAATGAGCCATGACTCTTAAAGTGTACTGACTAATGATTAAATTATAGTATCTGTACTAGTACTGTATTAGTATCTGTATTTAAAAGTGTACAGTTTTCTCGTGAAATGTCTCTGTTGTCCTCGGTTATATTTTTCCAGCCTCAGTGCTCAAACTGTTAACGATGGAGAGGAGAGAGGTTTTACAGCTTTTTCCAGGCCAAGTGTACACGTACTTCTTTGTAATCGCATTTTTGGAAGACGATCTTATAAATCAACTGAACTGACAAGTGTTTCTCTTATATCTTTGTGCTCTGGTGATGCTGCAGATGAGGTGGATGCAGAAGGATTTGACTTAAAAGAGCGGAGTTGTGTAATGATCCAGACCCAGTTCTACTTAAGTAATCTCAGCAGCTCCTACAACATACTGCAGGACTGTGGCAACTGCTCCAGGTCTGTACACATGAACAAATACACACACCAACATCTGCATGCGCTCACACGTGCACACCAACAAAGACTGGTACTGTGACAGGGGCACAGTTAGCGAGACAGATTCATCTTTCTGTTGGAGCTAATAAACTCTGCTGATGATTAAACCGTATCCGCTTTAATGAAACGGTCATATCGTTGGCTAAATGAGCCTTATAAGACTTGTCTCATGAATCTCGCTGATCCATTAGCAAACGAGCCCGTGATGTAAGCGAGCAGAGGGGGGTTGTTGACAGAGTTGTCTCTCGCTCTCTCTCTGCAGGCTGTTTCATGCCAAGAGGATAAACAACACCAACTTGCTGTTTGTGGTGGCAGAGAAGATCCCATGCAACACTTGCAATATAGAGAAGCTGTCCCAGGAGGAGGAGGAGTGTATCCTTGTTCACATTGTACACCAGCTGATTCTATCTCCTGATTCTATACCTGTGTATGTTTCACCTTCATTTCAAGGTTATTTCTATCATGACGGCGTGAATTATGTCCAGTCATTTACATCTGTGGGACTGCGAGAGGAATCAGTGTAAAAATTGAAGAAAAAAACATTTTAATTTTCCTTAATTGAGTGAATTTTCAGTGAAGGAGGAAAATCCATGTGAAGAAATGACTGTGGCACGCTATCGAAAAGGCCCCTCCACCTGCTTCGACAATAACATTTCTGTAAGTAACTCTGTGAGTTAGTAAAAATGTAATTATAGGTAACTATAATGTTCATCGAATAGATTCTGATAAAACTGGTGAGGTAAGGATCGCGAAGAACGACACACAGGTAGAGCTGGGATACAACTATCGTTATCAAATTTCAGCAGAATTATATTGTGATGATGTGATCTGATAATGTTACATTTCATTTCTCCTGTTCAAATTAATTAAAACAGTTAGTGAGAGTCTGATTTAAACATGTAAAGAGTGAAACCCAGTTCATTACTTTGAAAATCGGATTATTTTATATGTGTTAATAATATTAGCTATATTGTGATATACTGTATATTGATGTAGGAAAATATCCTCATCAATGTCACCCAGTCCGACATACACACAGTGTGAGAAAGCACGTACAATGTTTAGTTTGCATTCAAGTTTTTGTACTGTAATTCTTTGTCTTTATGGGAATAGTTTGATATTTTGGGAAATACACTTATCCGCTTTCTTGTCGAGAGTTAGATGAGAAGATTGATGTCAACTACAACTTGTCATTTTTACTTTGGTTTTGTACAGATTAAACAAATGAGATATAACATGTTAATAAGTGAGCTTTAGGTTTGCTGGTAGGCGGATTTTGATACCTTTAGACGGAGCCAGGCTAGCTGTTTCCCCCTGTTTCCAGTTTTTATGCTAAGCTAAGTTGGCCAGCTGTTGGCTGTAGCTTCGTATTTAACAGACAGACGTGAGAGTGGTATCAGTCTCCTCATCTAACTCTATCCAAGAAAGCGAATACATGTATCTCACAAGATGTCTGACTCTTCCTTTTATAACTTGAACGTAAACTGGAAATTGTGTGAGAGACAACATCCTCTTTCTTCAGGTTCAGCATGTTGACGAACAGACAGAATTAAACAAAAATGTTCAATATATTTAGTTGATGAAGTTGATATACTGTAAGTAACAAAGCATACGGAATAAATATCTGTTTTCCATCAGCATGCAGTATTAAAACACACATCCGATGTACTAGATGTGTACTTACAGCAGCACTTTTCCCTCTGCAGGAGAACACGTCAGACTGTGGACGAGGCCACTCCTTCCGTCCGTCCCTCTACACTTTACTGCTCATCCAGCTGCTTCTGCTTTATCCGGCCTTCAGCCCCCACCTTCACTCTCTACTACATTAATTCCATTTTCTTCCACTTATCCTCCTCTTAGCCCCTCCCTGAGCTTCTTTCCCCACCTAAAACCCTCCGATCCCACCTCCCACCTCCATGCCCCTAAGCCCCCCCCCCCCCCCCCCCCCCCAATATAGTCATAGGTAATAATGGGACTTCCCATCACGGCAAGTTGGAAGCCCTGAGTGCCGCGCTACCCAGCTCGCTTCAGTCCGTGTCGCTTAGTGACAACTGCCGGACGTTTGTGTCCTCAGCCAGTTAACCTTCATCTACAGGAAGAGTGGGTGGTGCTGCCGGACCACCTTGATCATCAGAGGCAACGTCGGAAAAGAGAAAACAAACCCCCACCCCTGGGACCACCCCGCCACCTCCACCATGCAGAGAAGGGAGGGGAAAGAGGACAGGTTGATGTCCTCGTCACAGACCTCCCGCCTCACGCAGACACAAGGTTGTCTGTCCGCCTTTGCCTCTGTCTGTCAGACGGATGGCGGGACTTCTCCTCCTCCTTCTCTCTCCTCCATCTCAGAGCTTCACCGCTCTGCCATTCGCCTCTCGTAAGAGGCTGCGGACCATTCAGCCGGTTTTAGCCACCATAAAAGAAAACAACAGAAAAAGACAAAAAAAGAACTGTCAAGTATACAAACATGTCAAGTATAAACTGCTGAAGTGATGAGTATTCCAAACATACAATATATTTAGGTTTTTGATTTGAAAAGGAAGTCGTTAGGTGTTAACTTAAAAAGACATGAATTAATTTATGCACTATATCTACTTGCCAAAATGAGATAGACTTTCATGTGGTCTTATTTTTATAGCCAAAACACGAAGAGGAAATGGCTTCTGATTTAGAATTTAGGAAAAAAAAAAACCATGAGAGGAAGAGGAGACGCTCAGAAACTGAAATCTGATTCATTTTGTGCAGCGCCTAATTACAGATTAATGCTTTTAAAAGACGTCTACTGGGGATTATTGTAATTACATGATGGTAATCGCATTTCTTGAAGTACTTTTCTCATATATTTACTATTTAAGGCTAGTGCTATCTGGCTTACGCACTAGCGACAGCTGTGAAATATGAATCAGTGTTCTGTTTCCTGCAGATTTGGAGCATTGTTGATGTCGTGTAGTATTCTCCTTTATGATCAATCGACCATTCTGACCTCTGGTTTGGGCTGATGTTAAAAAAAAGAAAAAAAAGAAAAAAAGAAACCCCTGTGCTCTCTGATGCGAAAGCTCACCTCTGCCAATCCTCATGAGGCTTCTCCAGTAACCTCTCTACTAACGCTCCTAATCACAATTTGTAAATGTGCTTTACTTCTGTTCACACAACAGACACACCAAGATCTCTGCCTCATGACCGTCTCATAGTAGTTCCAGGTGGGTTTATTTTCTTTTTTTTCTGTTTTCTTTTTTGGGCTTGTATTACCTTTTGACTGATGCTGTTCAAACTTCAAAACCATTCGCTGCTGGGGGATAGGGGCTTATCAACATTTCCAACAAAAGTGCAGAAGAGGCAACTAAATATGGTGATCACGTACAGTAGTAGTCTGGTTGTAATCCGTCTCAGTTCATCATTTGATCATTACGATGTGTGAAAAGTCATTTAGACTCCCATGTTTAGGAGCCACTCTGTTTCATAGTGCCTTGATGCACTTTGTTTTGGACCACATCGGCTGTATAAGAGTAGAGCTACTGTATAGTACCTTTATAAAGCAGCCATCTTTGAGGCTTTGGGTTAACACAGGAGCCCCGTGAGACTGAATCTGTTGGCTATAGAAATAGCTTTACACAGAGCCGAGGCACTGACCGGCTCTAGCTTAATGTATTTGCCCTCTCAGCTGCGGTTGCTGTACCCCTCCAGAGCCACCTGACTGCCATCGTATGAAGTTACTATACCGTTCCTTTACAAAGCCATGTATAGAGCTACGATACACTATCAGTATACAGCGACTTAACTGGCCATAGAGTGTTTTTAGGGCCTCCTGACCACTACAGTTCTGCCTGAATCGTATGTGTGTGTGTGTGGGCGTGTGTGTGTGTGTGTTAGTTTGCGTTTAAAAACCCTCAAAGGGAATGTCTTTTAAATGAGTTGTGGAGTGTATGAGGGACGACAGTTGTGGTAGCATAGCTGTTTTTTTTTCCTGTTCCTATGTTGCAACAGACAAAATCCAGTGTTGTTGTAGAGAGAAAAAAAAAGAGGAGGGGGGGTTTACTGAAACAAAAATATCCATCTTTAGCCATCAGTCTGCCTAAATATTAATCAATGGGAGCAGAGGTGTCCGAAAGAATGTGTAGTTCATCAGTGTTTTCTGCTTCAAATGCAACATAGTTAACAAAGCCTCTCTAAATGCCTTAGTGTTACACAGTACGGAGCTCTGATACGTGTGTCCCCCTCCCCCCCTCATTTACACTCACGCACACACAAATAGATCCTCCAAAATATTCACTCCCCCTGGGTTTTTCTTGGTGTTCTGCAGTTAAGTGTAGTGAGCTCTAATTTTCTTTACTATTTTTACGTCTTGGAATGAGTCGTTATTGATTGATGCCTGTTCGATTAAATGCTTGAAAGCAGGTGGTTTTAACTTTCAAAAGCCTCCGACCTTTTTCGATGTTCACGCCCACCCAAAACCTCACTGTGGGAGGTGGGACGACTCACGCGACAATTTGAACCTTAACTACTACACTCTGTACAGTTGTTGGTACTATTTGATGTGACAAACATGCCGGCACAGTAACTGCAGCGCGGCTCCGAAACAAATCTGAATGCCAATTTAAAGAAGCGTATTTCCAATTCGGCTCCGGTTCAGTGTTGAGATCATCTGATGCCGGATGCAGTTTTACTTTTCTGGCATTTGTTTGTCTCCTGTCCTGTGCCATTAATTCTGTCTGTATTTCCCTATTTCCACTATCTGTAAATGAGCGCTACACGTGTCTGTGGAAATGTACCCCCTGCAACTTCCTCTCTTTTCCTGGCTCTGTACGCATACGGTCTCGCACATAAACTTAAAATATGTAGGCCTACAGTTTGTGCACCTGCACCGAGACATTATGCGCAACGCACACACACCTATAAGCAAACATGTAATGACACTTATTCATGCCCAGCTGGGAGATGTCAAAGCACCAGGCAGAAGTAAGCCAAGGACGTCACTTCCCAGGTGTTTTATTTTCTTTTGTGAGCGGGTGGAATGTCAGAGGCAAGCTCAGGGAGTGGGTCTCCACAGAGCAGCACGGGCCTGTCGAACCGAAGGTCATGGAGGAATCATGTGGTGACGTCTGTGTGTGCATCCCGACGGAAAAGAAGTCTTCTTAAGGGACACACGTCTGATTTCTGTGGTTTGACAAATTTACTTTTGCCAAAAAAAAGAAAAAAAAAAGAAAAAATTAGAAAATTGGACCAGCGTGGGGATGAGAGGGAGGGGTCAGCTTTAGGACAAGCCTCTAAAATAAGTAGGAGGTGGTTTTCATAAAGCCTCCTGCCACCTCCCCCCGGACCCTCGCTGCATCTGTGTTGGTGCGTCTCTGTGGGAAAGACACAGTGTGTATGTGATTCTGTAGTCTGTAGTCTGGTGCTATGTGACCATGTTTGACAAAGTGTGTGAAAAAATAACAGCAACATTTAGAGAAAAAAATGAATAAAATCAGCCGAATTTTAAGTGAAGTTTGAAAAAAAATATATATATAGGAATACAGCACTGTTGATAAGTTTGAGATCTGAAGTCAAAATGTTTTAAATTTATTTTTTAGTTTGTTTTATTTCTTGTACGTGTGTGAGTGTGAATGTCGGTGTGCGTGGAAGATTTAGCTCCTTCTTTTCTGGGCACTGGTCCATGTCGCTCCATTCTTTTGTACAGATGAAGCTAAAAAAAAAAAAAAAAAGAAGAGGGCAAAATTTGTAAAATATTGTGTCTGTGACTCCTTGTAAAATATTTTCAAATTGTTTATTACAGAGAATCAGTTATTAAATAATGTTCATATTTTTCACTTCATTTCAGCGTGTGGTGTTTTGTTTTTTCAGTCAGACACAGGTTCATTTCATTCAATATAAAATCTACTTAAAAAAAAGTATATAAGTATTAATTATAACACAGTATTCACACAGTAAAGTTTGCTAAATATGATTCTCACCAGCGGCAGGCTAACTTAGCTTGGCACTAAGGCTGGTAACAGGGAAACGGCTTCATTTGGTTTTAATTACATTGAATGACGGCCTTTGGTTGATGTGAGGCGTGCATGTTTGTTTTGTTTTCAGGCACTTCTACATTAGTAAGTGACGAGTCAGATATGTCAGAGTTTCCCAGTTGTAAATACCACTAGGATGTTGACGTGGACGCTTGGTACAAGTTGGTAACTTGTAATTACAATAACGTCATGGACGCAGCATATAACTCACTAATAAACAAATTATATCTCAGTTGTTTAATCTGTACAAAACAAAGTGTAAAAACAAGAAATCGCTTCATATTTAGCACATAGACAACAATCTTCTCATTTAACTCTCGACAGCAAAGTGAATAAGCATATTTCTCAAAATGTCTTACTTCCTAGTTTGAGCTTCATCATTAGAAACGTCTTGATTTCCAGTATTTAAAAAGTCTAAAATCAGGTCCTGCAGGAGGACGTCTGTGGCCTAAATCTTATTCTCATGAATGAATAATGTGTTTATGTGTGAGTCATTTATGTGTGACTGATTGTTGAGAATCTCTCCGCCGACACACGGCGATGAGCTTCACAGCGTATGAAGGAAGTCTGTGAGAGCTTTGTGCCAAGTGTCCGGGTCGTCCAGGTAACAGGGGTGACCCGCTCCTTTCATCACCACCACGCTGTGATTGGCCAGATTGCTCAGGTTGCCGAGTGACATTTCTCCGAGCTGAGTGTCCTGATCGCCGTAAACAATCAGCGACGGGACCTGGAGGAGAGACGGGACATAAAGACACCACATGACGACAGAGAGATCCTTCCAATGAATAATTTCCAGAGTCCTCTTAAAATATGTTTGTTTTTAAATTCAAATCCGTAGCTAAAGGGATTTTGTAGATGTCCTGCATTCTACCTCAAGTTTAAAAAATTCAAACAGCTCTTATAAAAAGATAAGAGGTAAGCTTTTTATTTTTATTAGGTGTGACCTATTTATGTGTCTAGATGTCAATAAGAATAAAAGTAAAGTGAATAAAAGAGTAAGAACAGACTAGTTAGGCAGACCTTAATATTCAGCAGAGGTAGGAAGTATTCAGCCTTCCTATTAACCTAAATAAAAGTCACAACACACCAATACAATTATACTCCATTACAAAGTAAAAGTCTTACTCCAGCGATTTAGTTTAGCTTTTGCATAAAGTTGGGGGACATTCAAGACACACATTAAACAAAGATTCAAAACACATTAGGGGGGTCTGTGTCCGACAATTTCGTGACGTTACGGAAGCAAGAAAAAAGCCAGGGTTTGAACTTCCCTTCTTTTTTCATTCTTGACAACAATTTCTGTCACTTGTCATGTGAACAACTGAGTGCAACACTAAGTCTTGCAGGAGAAATGTGTGTAATTTTCCCTATATTTAAACTACTATCATTACCTGTTCAATTTACTGTATGTATTTAGTTATTTTCCTATCAGCAGCCCACTTTGATATCATTGTCACTGCTTTTCTGCTCCGATATTTTCCCCAAATCACTGAACATCAAGCAGCCATGAGGCTCTCACTCTTTTTGCATTTGCTCAGATGCTGATGTTAAGTAACAAACACGTCTCCTTCATGGATAAATGCACCTTCACTTGGTTTGCCATCGAAGAAATTTAATTTTGAAATAGTTGAAAGCCAAGTGGCGTCTGTGAAAGTATAAAGTCACATGATATCTGCTCGCATGTAAAAATCCACCGGCTCTTTTTAAAAGGGAGAGAAGGGTGTGCTGGAAAATGGGGTTGACATTCACGGTTGCTCAAGTTATCCTTTAAAGAGGATATGAAGAGCACACATACTGTAAAAAAAAAAAAGTTTTGCAGGACAGGAAACTACAAAGGAATATAAAGGAGAGGCATCAGACTGTACCTTTACACTCTGGTACTGCTCTGCAGTGAATTTGTCGGTGCAGATGGGAGCAACAGGGATGTAGGCTCGTATCATAGCCTGGTGCTGGAGGAGGAATGGGAGGGAGTACATCCCGCTGAGGGACGGGCTGATCACCACCACCGGGCTCAGGCTCAGCCGCTCACACACCTCTTTCAGGAAACCTGCAGGGGCCAGTTCTCCAACCGCTGCCGGAGCCTCGGCAGACTTAGACTGGCCGAGTCCTGTGGACAAACAGAGGGAAGAAGAAGAGGAAGAAGAAGAGGGCAACAGGTGGGGAACAAGAGCAAAGTTATGTTCTCAAGCTTGAGAAGATACTGCATGAGGTGAAAGGGACGAGTGCATGCAGGTGTTCTAAAAACAACAGGAAGTTGTACAACACCGTCAGCAGCAGTTACTGTGACACACAGCTCATGGAGGCAATCAAGGAACTTTAAAGCCCTTAGCGCCCGATTGCCCCAATTTGCATCAAAAATAGCACTCTTTATCGGGGTCATAACTCACAACACAGACATGATGCACATATTTTTAAGTACTGTGTGATTCACATTTCCCAAGGATATCATTATATCCAATGTCGTAAATAAACGACCCTAAATCCACTTAGAGGTCATAGACAAAAGATTCAGAATCAGAATCAGAAATAATTTATTGATCTCCGTGGGGAAATTATACATAAAGGAATAAAGGAGAAAAGTAAGAAAAATAAGAAAACAAACAGGAGCGACTGTAACAGGCTGCATGCGGTCTCATTATAACTCCAGAACTTGCCTGAGAATCATCAAGTTTCTAAGTTTTCTTCAGTGCCAAAGTAATCAAGTGACAGTTGTCTGTGCATTCATGAGTACATTGTAAACAGGAACTGCTAATAGCTAATTTGGCATACTTTTAATGGTGCCAATTTGCCAAAAAGTAAACAAATATAGGCTAAAAGGAAAGGTGGGATGGGCTGTTGCCTGCTTTGACTGGTTGGTAGTCCAGACTTGTGTGAAGTAGTGAAAAGGACCATGGTGTTCCCATCAGACTCACCTGGCAGGTCGATGGCGACTGCACGGCAGCCTGCTTTGGCCAGAGTGTCCAGAGTGCCGATGTTGAGCCAGTTTTCTGATGAGAAACGGATGCCGTGAAGGAGTAACGCCGACATCCTCACTTCCCCTGTGGCTGGTTCACTTTGTCTGTAGAACAGCGGCGCTTTGCAGCCGTCCACCTGCACACTCCCCTCTGTCATCTTAACAGCTGACATCCTGAACAGAAACACAGCAGGAAACATTTTACTTCACACACAAATCAAACACACAAGACCACAGTCTGTACTTCTACTTACTCATGAGTACTTTTATTTTAGGTACTCTAAGTATATTTTGATGCTAATACTTTTGTACTTTTATCCAAGTAAGATTTTGAAAGCAGGACTTTACTTGTTACAGAGTATTTTTACACTGTGATATTACTACTTTTACTTATGTAAAAACTCTGAGCACTTTATAAACATGTTTGTATACTGTTTATAAATGACAGCGGGGCTTAAAGTAAAGTGTTGCCCTATTGAATATATAAAATTACAAATATAAGTACCTCTAAATTAAAATTAAATTCAAAGTTAACAGTTAGGCAACGTTACCACAAACTGTACCTTATAGGCTACAACAAAAGCTTCCGGTGAGGACTGCTGGGAAGTTTGTTTCCCTCAGTTTTAGTTCAGAAGAGCATCTTTGCATGTTAAAGCCAAACAACAACAAAAAACAACAACAACAGCCTCATACATTAAAGCCACACCTCTCTGGCACAATTCCAACAAGTTTAACGTCGTTAAGTTGCTCCACAAAGACGTGCATCGCGTCGTGCTGCAGCGTTTGCACGCTGCTGTTTATTTGTCCACACTACCTGCGCCTTTAAACGATGAACTTTTATTCTGTCGTCCAGTGCAGCTCACGCAGAGACGTGTCGCCCCGTTCAGTGTTAGAGAGTAAAACAAGAGTCTGTGCACAGCTGGCAGCTTCAACAGTCTGATCAAAGTCCACATTAGATCATTTTATTTGTAAAATGGAGCTCGCGCGCAGTACTTGTGCTCTCCATCACAAACACGAGGAGAAAATCCTCCGCCTCTTCTTACCTGGGACCGATGATTGACGTGCAAAATAAAGCAGGACAGTTTAGTTGAAGCAGCTGTCGTTTCACTCCCTGAAAACAGGAAAAAAAAACTCTGGAAATTATTCTACTGACGTCTAGCGTCTGTTCAGGGAATTACTTTTATTCTAGCAGCAATTTCAAACACAAGTCAGATGTCTTTGTTTCTGCAGAATATTCTAATATATATCGAATATATTTGGTTTAATCGTCGGGTTCGTTGTTGTCAAAGTGGATATTTGAGTATCATGAAAAAAAGGGCATGAACACGGACTGATGTGCCAGTCTTCATTAATGATTAATACACCTATTGATTGGCTGTGTTTTGGGGATTAGGCCTCTGTTTGAGTAAGAGCTCAGTGTTCAGTGTGGGTGGTTGTGTCCAAGTCAGTGTTTGATGTTTTCTGCCTTTTCTGCGTGGATTTCTAACATCCCACTGAACTTTTTGGGAGATTTCTTTATCTGATCAGATGTTTGATGCACCCAAAATCAAAGTGAGAAGAACAGGACTTGAGAGAAGAGATCCCAGACTTCCATCCAGTATTATAAAAGTCTTCATCTCCAACAGACCACAAACAATGAAGCTGTTGCTGCCCTGTATTCTCCTGACAGTCGGACTGGCCACTGGTAAGAAAGTTTATTATCCTACTTATCTTAAAGACTCGTAGTTATTTAATCTTCTGTGTTGTTATGAGGAGTCTAAATGTTTGGTTTTATTATGTATTTTCCAGATTGAATATCTGTTTAGTAACTGTCTCTTTGCGCTGTTATAAAGAAATGTGTAAATCTTTTATCGTCAATGTAATATTTTCTGTGAGCACTAGGATTTTTATGCACTATATTTTGGCTCTGCGTGAATGTATGCCAGTAATAGTTGTACTGTAGTAATAGAAGTAGTAGCAGGGGTCTGTTTCAGTTGTGTATCTACTGTGTTGCTGTTTAAAGCTTTTTCTGGTCTCTGGTCCAAAGGTCATATGTGTGCAGGCTCATGCCCAAATGTTGTAGCTGGTACCAGTGAGCACCTGCACTCCACTTTAAACTAAACATACAGTTTTTTGTTTATTGTTGTGCATAAACAGGCTCCCGCAGTCCACTGAATGACTTCCAGCGCTCTGAGGGCCGAGAGCTGGTTCCCACCTCCTGGAACTCGGCTCGAGTGCTGCTGCTACCGAGCCTGAGCCTGGAGGACTGTGCCACTCGCTGCTCACAGTCTCTGGACTGCAGGTATCAACTTCTTTAATACGGCAGGTTATATGCATCACTGGGCACCCTTTTCTCCAACAAGGCCTTAAGTATAATAGAGTTACTCATGACTTTACTTATCCCAGAGCTACAGAGCTTCATCAGGGCCCAAACATGTCCTTTAATGACTTAGAGTACCTCTCAGTGTGCAGGTGTAAGTGTTAGACCTGTAACCTTGATGTCTCTATTGTTCTATTTCTATATTTCCTATATCGTCAATTAATTCCATGAAAAGACCAAAACCAGCAATGAATGCACTGTGTCATGCTTGCTTAGGCAGCACATCTAATAAATTGGAATCGATACAGAGAAGATTAACATGGCCCCTGCGAAAGGATGACACGCAAATTCCTGAAGAGTTTCCACATTTGCTCAACAGCAGAGTGGCGCAGCGGAAGCGTGCTGGGCCCATAACCCAGAGGTCGATAGATCGAAACTATCCTCTGCTAACAGTTTGTACAGTTTTCCACCGGGGATCAATAAAGTGTTTCTGATCCTGAATTGAATATTTCCTGTTTAGCCAAAGCCTGACATGTATTGATCCTCTGTGCTGCAGAGCTCCGTAATTTTCCAAAATCTATTAACAACATTTTAACTACACAACTTTGAAATTAGTAACAATAATTAGTATAGGTAGTATATCACAACATATATCTGCATATTGCTTTTCTTATTATGGCTTATTATATCTTAAAAGTACAGGAGGTGAGTCTGTAAATTGTGATGATGTCTACAACAGACAGTAATCATTTTATTGTTAGCCTTAGTTTTGCTTCTGTCCAAATAAGGCTAAATATTTGGCTAACTTGGGGATGTGTTTAAAAACCTTCATGATCGTCTGACTGCTCGTGTCTCTTGCCAGCATGTCAAGATCAAGATCGGAGCAATTGGTGTTATTAATGCTGACAGAAATGATGACCAACACTATGACTCTAGTGTTAAAATGTGGCTTCACAGACTGGCATCAAGAGCTATTTTTATTTTAACTTATAACAAACTTACAACAAGGTATACTGACTAAAGGGTTTATAAGTTATAAGTCAAGTATCCCTGAATGTGCAAAGATTTGACATGAAAATATCCCTCAACACCAGAGCGTTCAACTACGAGACTCGTCCGACCGTCACGTGTAAACATCTGCCCTGGGTGGGTGACGGGAGCAACGCAGAGGTGAAGAGAAACGTGAACTGTGACCTCTATGAGAAGAAGGGTAAGACTCTCGTGTGATGTTACAGAGGTCAATGTGACGTATCCGTGCCAGACTTGTTTGATTGGTTGTTTTTATTGTGAAGTCTATGTCAGGAAGTGCATCGTGGGTAAAGGAGAGGACTACAGAGGGAAAGTCTTCACCACAAAAAGCGGGCTCACCTGCCAACAGTGGTGGTCCAAGTTTCCTCATGATCACAGGTGAGATTAATCTTTTTAGAGGCTTTTGTCTTTCATACAGTATATTTCTTCACTCTGCTCTCTCCTCCAGGACATTGGACTTAAAGTGAAGGAACGAGTGAGATTAAACAGCATGCACAAACATCCACATTTGGGTGAACAGTGAAGGACTCCAAATTTAGCACCACACAGCAGGTCATAGATCCTAAACATACAGAGAAGCTAAACAAGAAGTGTTTCATGGCAGTTGAATGTTTCCGACTGGCCAATCAGCCAGCTCACCTTAATCCAACCGATCGTGTGTTTCACTTGATAGTAAAGGACTGTTTTGGTTTTTCTGGCCCTCAAACTCGACTCTCAACAACCTCGTTTGCAACAGCAGGTGACTGAAAATGTTCTCATAAATCCGCTGGACGCTACCTGCCCAGCACCAAGTCGCAGACAGACAAAGTTAGTGACCACCTGGTGACGAAAGTTGAGCATCTTGAGCTACAGAGCCATATGTTGTTCTCAGGAGTTCATGGAGACCAAACCAGAGCTAAAAGAAGAGTGGATATTAGACTTTCATTCACCAGGTAGCCAGACACATAACTTCAAATACATGTCAGTGTTGCTTCTTGTCCACTGGATGTGTAACAGGCAGCCAACATGATTGCCAAAACAATTTCATAAGGCCGTGATATGTTAGTAGTGTGTGTTTTTTTTACACACATACAGCTAGTGTGTAATAACTGAAACAGTCCTCACTCACACTCACTGTAAAACTCTCGGCTCGTCTCAGGTGGACTCCCACAGCTACGAATGGTCTGGAGTTGAACTACTGCAGGAATCCAGACGGGGATCGTATCGGTCCGTGGTGCTACACCACCGACCCTGAGCGACGCTATGAAAGCTGCTACATCCCCCAGTGCAAAGATGGTACATCCTATACACTTCCATACATCACCATGCTGTACGAAAAGTGTGAACGCTTTATTCTGACGTTTCTCAATACATTTCTAGGATGTTTCTTGGAGTGAACTACATAATTTGGTGATAATTAAAGGGGAAATAGAGACAATATTCTAATTACTCACTCTTTAATTTGAATTTTTAAAGAAAGAATTGGGAAAAGAGATTCGTAGTGTCATAGGTAGGTACAGTTTATAAGCAGGACTTCTGACACAGATCCATTTAAACCCAAGATAATATTCATTTATTTTGTTAAAACCTTTATTCCCCGTGCTGATTTTTATGTTTTCCTGTAATCAGCAAATTGCACATTTTTTGCATGTTCAGCTAACCTGCCGGCTGCTGCGCGCTGAGTGAAAGATGGCTACTTTGGTAAAAGAAGGTTGTAATTACCAAGTGTACCAATTGAACACAGTCTCCATTTTCTCTGTAATTAGTACCAAATTACATAGTCTTTTCCAGGAACCTTCCTGAGAAATTACAATTATATCAGTTCCTTTTAAGGAAATTATTTGGAAATTATGGGATCAGCAGAATAGAAAACTTTCCGTGTGGATGATGTTATTTTTGTTATTTCTGACTTTGAGACTGTGTTTGTGGTTTTGTGTGCAGAGGTGTGTATCACATGTAATGGAGAGGACTACAGAGGGCAGGTTGACCACACTGTGAGCGGCAGAGAGTGTCAGAGATGGGACCAGCAGAACCCTCACCAACACATCTACCAGCCCGAAAAGTATTCATAGCTACATCACCTGTCATGTGCCGAATTAACCAAAAAAACATTTTGTTCGCATGTGATTCAACATCAAACAGGATCTGCAACTTCTAACGCAGCTTCTGAACAGTATAAATCCTTTGTTTGGTTGTTGTGGACATAATAAATTACTTTTTTTTTCAGGTATCCTGATAAGAGTTTAGATGATAACTACTGCCGTAACCCTGACGCCTCTCCGGTGCCCTGGTGCTACACCACAGACACCGGGGTGGAGAGGGAGAACTGCGAGATCAGCAAGTGCAGTAAGACGTTGCTTTTGTTATAGTATCACTGTTAGAAATAAGATTACAGATGGAATGATTCGATGATTAATCGATTAGTCCATCAGAAGAGAAATAATTTATTATGACAATTAATCGCTTAAGTTGTATTGTTTTCTTCTCAAATGTGACGATTTGCTGCTTCTATGCGAGTAAACAGGATATCAAATATATTTTGGACAAAACAAGACATGTGAAGACACCTTTCACTATTTTGTGACAATTTATAGACCAAACAATTAATTGATTAATGATGAAAATAACTGGAAGGTTAATAGATGATAGTTAGTTTCAGCCCTGAATAAGACATTACTGCAATGTATCATAGCACAAGTTTGTTGGATCAGACCTTCTTGGTTGTTCCCTCTGTTTTGTTTTTGTCTTTAGTTCCTTCTGGCAAAATAGAGGAAACATGAAGTTAAATTGAGTTGACTCCTGTGGCATTGGGAGACACAGTGGAATTAGGGAGTCTCATTAAATCGCTGTAATTAAATTTAGAAAAATCACCTTTTTAGGTGTTTGTGCAAATGACTTCCCAAATTGTGAGACATTTCACAATTGCCCCAATGATTCTCTTTGATTGAATGCGGCTAAAGTGTGCAGATGTTTGTCAGTGATTCGAGCCCTGCATTGTCTCTCAGGGTTTCAGGTTAATTAAAGGTTAATTACAATGTTTTTTAAATTATTTTGTTTCTCTTTATACAGCTTATTTTAATTTTCATTTAGTTTGTGTGAGTTTTTACTTTGGGACAGCTTTTATTAGGAGTAGTAAACGTAGTAGAGTACATTTATTTTACAAATATACATAGTACACACACTTGTACATACACTAAATTTAAAGGTACGATAGAAGGTATGAAGTATTTTAAACTTGTTTGCAGTGTTATTTGTTTAATAAAAATTATATATAAATTAAAAATGTATATTTTTAGGCTTTTTCTCTCCTCTGATTTTAACTATTTTTACGTAGGGACTACTATGTTTAATATTTAATAATTGACACGCCAAGCTAGACTCAAATGCTGTACTTTTAGTTTCAGAACATGAGCAAATAAATAAACCCAAACAAGGCATCAGTGTTTGGCATTCAGTTGTGCAACATGACATTGGCAACTTCGGCATTTCCACTGAAGCCAAACATCTGTAAGATAGCACCACCTCGTGGTGCAGTCGGTGCTGAATAAAAAAACAAAACATCATCATCATCACAGATCAGCAAGAAGATAAAAACTCAATACCGCATAGTTTCATTCTTCTTTTGGTGTTTTTTGGTGTTTTTCTTTTGTCCAGTGTTTGTTATTATTATTCGATTGTTGTATCTGTGTCAGACAAACAAAACACAATCAGAAGAACATTTTCACTTTAAATCTGTCAATTCAGATCCTGGAAGTAACTAAATCTATGCAAGGAAGATGGGCGTTTTACATTTGAGGAATCTAAACCAAAAATATAAAATCCCCGGTTTAATCTCCTCAATGTCACTCATAAAAAATCAGAGCTGGATGTTTTATTTTCTTAACTTTAAATGTAACCACGGACTTTTGAAAAGAAGATTGTTTAATCAGATTTATTAAAGATCCCTTCCATGTTTTTGAGACATGGAATAATAATTAGTTCCTGACTGCACCTTGTTAAATTACATCTACTCCTTCTCCTTCATTGACAAATCCAGAATCTATGAACATATAAATGCAAATATTGTTTGTTGTCTCCTAATTCACTAAAAAGTCAATTCTCAGTGTGCGTGTGCTGGAGGACTCAAGTCTCCACATTACACTTGTGTAGGATACATATTGAACCATGCCGGTTGTGATGTCACAAAATCCTGCTCGAACATATACGTGTCAACCTTCAGCAGATGAATGTGAAAACAGCCTTCTAGTGTCAAACTCTGCACATACATTATTCTGCACATCATCCTCAACAAAGCACATTTTTGAGTGAAGGGAGACTTTAAATAGTTTCACTTACTGTAAACACATTCAGTCACACAGCACGCCTATGCTGTAGTTTCTAGGCTTATTCTGTGGCATTACATTGAATGTACTGGAAAATACTTTGACTTTAATTTCATTACAATAACAAAACATAAATTCCATGAATCCTCTCTCTCTCTCTGTAATCCAGAGGTGTAACACTAATTTATGTCCTCCTTCCTTCCAGCTGAGGTGCGGGTTGAGAAACGCCAGCGCTCCAGCTTCACGACCAACTGTTTCCGCGGCCGTGGGGAGGATTACCGTGGTAAGGTCAACGAGACAACATCAGGTATCCCCTGTCAGCGGTGGGATGCCCAATACCCTCATGAGCATCCCTTCTACCCAAAAACATACGAATGCAAGTAAGTACATATATGATATACAGAATGATGGAAAAGAGTGTGTTTGAAAGGTGAAAGTACTTTGGGGTTATTTTCTGCACTTTCAGCCTGTTAGTTTGAAAGTGCTCTATTTGCTTCACACATGAATATTAATGCCAAGATGTCATTGCAGTGAAATTTCTCGCCATCTTATTTCTCTGCTGACAGTAGATGATAGATGGTGAGCAACCCAACATTAAAAAGTGAGCCGCACCCTGAGTGGCAATGTGGATGTGTAATGAATATTAAACTTATTTGTGATGCGCTGATCATTCATCATGCCACAGTCGATTACGAGCGTCAGTCATCCGTCCAGTTTTGACGGAAGAACTATGATATTTCTGCGTAATCTTTATATCTGTAAATGAAAGGCAGATACAGTAAGGTACTGTATTACAGGCCATTTAATGCATTAGTGGTGAGACAGTGGACATTATGTTATTATTATTGTCTAGAAGAGTAATGTCTGTACATTTATAAATAGAATAAATGCATGTTGTTTCTATTACCATGTTCTTTTTTGTACAGATTGTACAAAATAAGAGGACATGTTATACCTTTGATTATAATAAAATAACATATTTAAATAGAGGAGCTTTTAAATCACTACAACCATTAAACAGGGTTCAGTATGTTGCAGAAAGTCATGTGTATAAATGCCTACATTTAAATGACTATTTACAGGTGTTTGAGCATACTAGATACCAGCATGGGTATAATACTAAGATTTGGTACGTTTGGATCAAAATCCTTCAATGTGGGGACTACGTTTGGAATTTGAAAGCTGCTCTTAGACCAGGTCCACCACTGAAATCAATGAGTTATTTTAACTTTTAGCATGTGTCATGCTTCAGGTCTATGAATAACACTCCATGTTTTATGTTGAAGTGGAAAAGTGTGTTATGTGTAGGTTGTTTTATAACAGAATAAAACCAAACCAAACCAACTGACTGTGTGTACTACATCTCATCCAGAGGTTTGGAGGAGAACTACTGTCGTAACCCAGATGGGTCGGAGGCTCCCTGGTGCTTCACATCTGTGCCAGAGATGAGGACTGCTCTTTGTTTACAGATCAAACGCTGTGCAGACGACATAGAGGCTGAAGGTACAACTTGTTGATTCAGATTTGAGCAAAAAGATGAAATCAGTGATTCAGCTTCATAGCTGTACTGGATAATAGCAAGCTTCCGTTGTAATGGACCTAAACCTGTGTGAATATTTGCATCAGGTAATGCAGGGTTGTAGTCATGATTATAGAAATACTGAGCTCATAAGTTTCCTCCAACGCAAGCCAGCCATTATAAACTTTGGACCAGGCACCAATAATAGACTCTATTTTTTTCAAAGTACTTTCAAGTTACATTTCTGTACTTTTTCCCCCAACTTTAAAGCTGCACTTTGTAACTTTTAAAAAAAGAAACAACACATTCGTCCTCTCACAAATAGAAAGTTACATTTGTTAGCAATAAAATGCACCCATACTCAGTTCAATACACTTGGAGGTTTTGCTGCTACCACCTTAATTGATCTGATATGACCAGTTGCTTCGAATGACTAACGTTTGCAAATTTTAGCAAATTTGTATTTGTGCAACCGATACGTTATGATTTGCATTTACCATTGTCATGTTATTGTCACTTGTTTTACCTCAGAGTAGTTCCCAGAACAAAGTACTGAGGATCATGATAATAATGGCTTTTCTTTTTTCAGATTGCTACCACGAAAATGGAAGAAACTACAGAGGCATGGTCCGGAAAACTCGTAAGGGGATCACCTGCCAGAAATGGAACGTGAACACACCTCACCGGACCAGGTCCGATCAAGTGTTTTTTATCCAAGAAAAAAACAGCCTATATGCTTTTGGGGACATCTATGACACGGCTCGTTGCAGTTATAAAAACAACACAGTCTTAAAACAACACACTATTCTCCCACAATACAATGCACGGAAATGGAGGAGCTTCTCACAGCTGGCAAAATTACAAATAATTGTTGATGGTGGTGTAACAGCTCCAGGAACACCTCACAAAACCAAAATAACTGTTAGATTTTTGCTGTCTCTTTATTATGTTTAATGGTAGTGGTGCTTTATTGTCACAGTTTGACGTTTCACATCAGTTATTACAGTTAAATATGTTGATTTCTTTTATACTAAATACAGAAATAGTTCTATAAAGATTAGTATATAGGACACACTGTATATACTTAGTATGTAGTATGAAATCGGGACACAGTCTCTTGAGTTTGTTTAGGATGCTACCAGCCAGGAGAAGAGATCCATGTAATTCACAAATAAGTTGGGAAAATAAGGAAAAACTGCAAAGAAAAATGATAAGTGCTCGTCCCACTTAAAGATCTGTGCAATTTTCCAGGATAAACCCAAAGACGCATCCTGAGGCCAATCTGACAGAGAACTACTGCCGTAACCCAGATGGGGACCAGCATGGACCCTGGTGTTACACCACAGACCCCAAAACTGAGTTTGACTACTGTGCCATCAAACAGTGTGGTACAGAACTCACTCACGCTTTCTTCGTCTATTTTAAGATCCTCAGAGTAGTCTAATGCACCGTGTGGTGACAATTCATCAAGAGCTTCTGTTTTCTGACAGGAAATTTAACGATTCATCTTCTTCTTGTTTTCAAACAGCTGGTGAGAAATCGCCCATGACTGAACCAGTAGGTTAGTTTCTGAATGAATATGAAGCAACATTTTTAAGTTGACAACAACAACAACAATTCCTCTCATATGTGTTTTTTTTTCTTTTTTTTTTTTTTTTTTTACAATATTTCACCTTTTTTTGTGAAAGCAGAGCTCAGTGAGTTTAGTGAGTGCGGGAAAAGGGATGACCGCTTCCAGAGGACGATGTTGCGTATCGTGAATGGGATTCCCGGGAACTCGCCATGGACAGTGAGCCTCAGAGACCGGTGAGTCTGAAAGCTGATGGTGTTCAAGCTGGACGTGAACAAGTGGAATACACTCTGCTGTGCTCTGTATGACCTCTAACCTCTTGTGTGCAGGAAAGGAAACCATTTCTGTGGAGGATCCCTGGTAAATCCCAGATGGGTGATCAGCACCAAGCAGTGTTTCTCCTCCTGGTAAATTGTATTTATTTAAAGGTTTTTGGAGGGTTTTTGGAGCACAAACCATCAGTAGGGTCATTTAAATTCATGACGATGAATCCTAAAGACTTTTAGTGATCCTCCTCTTTCCTCTAGTCCCACCAGGAGGTTCACCGTTGTGGTTTTGATTGATCCATTCATGTCCCCCTCAGGATGAATTATAATCACTTTGGTGATCCCTTGACATTACCTCTAGCCGTGGTCATCATCAATCTCAGCTGTACTTTGTGTTTAGTGCTAATTAGCAAATGTTAGCATGCAAACAGACTAAACTAAGATGGGGAACATGGTAAACATTATACCTGCTTAGCACCAGCATGTCGTTGTGACCATGTTAGCATGTCTGTACTCTCAATCTTGCTTAAAATGTCATGAGTCCTTTATGGAAGAGCAATATCAAATTGATGGAGTTCCCCTTAAAAACTATTTCAAGATAAGACGTGAAATTAAAAGTGTTGTACTTTGCTTATATTTCCATGTTTACTCGTCCGCATGTGTGCACAGCTATGTGGACCTGCCCGGGTACTCGGCCATGATGGGAACACTGTTTCGTGATCCACAAGAAGGAGAGTCTGGCGTGCAAACCATCCCTCTCACCAAGATCGTCTGTGGACCCTCAGAGTCTCAGCTGGTCATGCTACAACTGGAATAGTGTGTACTGTCAAGTGCCCCCAGCATGCACACACACATACTCAGACATACCAATACTTTCCCTCTGACTCTCTGTTCTTTCTCCAGCGCTGCCGAGTTTAATGAGCGTGTCTCTCAGATCTGCCTCCCTCCTGAGCGCTACATTGTCGCTGAGGGGACGAACTGTGAGATTGCAGGATGGGGTGAGACGAGAGGCAAGTATAATCCCTTGGAAGTGATAACTTGACACTGAATTCACTACATGCTGCGCTTCATTCAACTACAATATGCTTCTATTGCAATAATTGATAATAGATGACTTCCTTAGAACAAGCGTCTTGATTCTGCCCTTGAAGTAATGTTGCATCTAAATGCGAAAGCTATTCAGACCGTTGAGCAACAGATGGCGTTGCTATTTCCAGAAGCATTCAACATCTGTCCACCTTCCTCTTCTTTTCACCATCTCTCTAAACACATTAGCTGCTAACTCATTCCTTCTTCTCACTGTGTTTCAAGGGACTGGAGATGAGACCGTCCTCAACGTGGCCCAGATACCAGTTCTTAGTAACAAGGAATGCAACAAATACTTCAGAGGTCGTGTTCGTGAGAATGAGATGTGCACGAGCTCTTTCCAGGGCGGCGTAGGTGCCTGTGAGGTGGGTGCAGTTTTTAAGCTTTATTGTCCTTTTTGAGTAGAATATTTTAAGCCTGGAGCTGCAAGCTTTTTTGCATTTTGCCTTTATTAGATAAGTCTTAGAAATAGAGGATCTTGCTCAGCATCACAATTTATTGATCATACTAATGTTTCGATCACTCTGAACCTTCATCAAGAGTGTTTTTTTTTCTTTTTCTGAGACTGAAGTGATATTTTCCAATGCACCTGCATCAAAGGTAGCTGGATGTGTGAATATCTCCTTGAAAAATAGCCCTTACAAAGGTGCCCTGCCAGAATCAAACCAGGGACATTTTGGTTGATATGGTATACGTCGTTTTACTGCAGTGTGCAGCAGCATTAAAGGACTAGTTTGACATTTTGGGAAATATACTCATTCGCTTTTTTGTCGAGTGTTAGTTGAGAAGATAGATACCGCTCTCTCGTCTGTGTGCTAAATATGAAGCTAGAGCCAGCAGCCAGTTAGCTTACCTTAGCACAGCCAGCCTGGCTCTGTCCAAAGTTAACAAAATCCACCTACCAGCACCTCTGAAACTCATTGATTAACACATTATATCTCATTTATTTCATACAATTCAAACAAAAACTGATGTCTAAAAACTGTTTCCAGTCTTTATGCAAAGCTAAGCTAACTGGCTGCTGGTTGAAGCTTTATATTTACCGTACAGACATGAGAGTGGTATCAATCTTCTAACTTTCTGCAAGAAAATAAGCATATTGACCTATTTCTTTTAATTACCACGAATAACACCATTAAGTGCTGAGAACGAATACTTCAAATACTGACGGTGAGGAAAATCTTTTGATGATGGAAATCACTTTAAGTAAAGAGTGTACAGCTATTTATATATTCCAACACATTCACCATTTGGATAATGGAGGTGGACTGGACAAGATGTGACTGCAAGATGTTTCCAACCTCAGCAGTGACAGTCAGTCATAACAGAGACAAATAATGACTCCAGAGTGTTGTTCCTGTGTGTCTGCAGAGAGACTACGGCGGCCCTCTGGCGTGTAAGAACAGGGACTGCTGGGTACTCGAGGGTGTGATCATCCCCATGAGGCGCTGCGGACACCCGGGGCAGCCCAACATCTTCATCCGCGTCTCTGTGTACGTGGACTGGATCAAGAAGGTCATGGAGATGGCTTAGAGACAGAGACTGATCAAATCCGCTGTCAAAGCCCTCACGACCAGTTATTCATTTAACTATATACATTTTCCTTCTTCTCAGATGTCTGTTTTTACATTAAAAAATATCAGGAATTCATCAAAGTTTATTTTCAGATTTTATTATGCAAGTTACATCATCACTATATCGTAAATAATGCAAGGAGAGCGCAGTAATTTGTTACAGTATATCTGCTTTAAATTCATTTTTATGTGCATTTATATTTAGTGAATCTTTTCTGCCAGAGCAACTAACTTTAAGTGCATCAGCAGAAGCATTTAAAGTTATGAATTTTTTTGTTGCACGCAGCCAAAATCCAGCAGACAGAATAAGGAGAAAACATTTATATTCCCAAAACCTGATCACTTACTGCGAGATGCAAAACAATGCATAGATTTATCATAAAAATGTAAGTACGGTTGTAGCATTTATAAGCACATAAATGGCTTATAGCACACTGTAATGTAGTTGTAAGCAGTTGCAAGTGTTTATTAATGTAAAGTATTTGTCAACAATTATAACTTCTTTTAAGAATTCATATTTTATATTATTATCACTGTGTTTTACTATATTTTCATTTATTTTCTGCGCCTGCAGAAGGAGTTATAGTTTTTGACAAATACATTAATAAACACTTAAATCTGCTTACAACTACATTACAGTGTGTTAGAAACAATTTATTAGATGTTTATTTACTGCTTATAATTGCTAAATATCGGGACGTAAGGTAAAGTGTTGGCAATTTTTGTTATTTATTCACCAAAAACTAAAAAGGGTGCAGGGATAAAAACGAATTGCAGCCCCTCAGGTTCAGAGGAGAATAACTGGAGCTAAGTAACTTCCAATAACAGGGGAGGTGTGGGGGGTTTACAGCACACATTTTAAGTTCCTAACATCCCCTGGAAATGCACCCTTTACCACAAAACTGTACGCCTCCCCTCCTCTCTCTCTCTCTCTCTCTCTCTCTCTCTCTCTCTCTCTCTCTCTCTCTCTCTCTCTCTCTCTCTGGCATTGAATGGAGCTCCGAAATACCTTCTTTGCCCCCAGCCTCTAAAGAAACCCCTCCTCTGCCTGTCTTTTGATGCCTGCCCCCACCTCTAAAGACATGCCTTTGTGCCTTATGCAGAACTGTATGCGCTGCACATTCTTTCTAGTTCTATAGGAGGATTTTTGTAACCCGGTCCTGATGAGCCCACGGAATTCAGCTTAAATAAACCTCAAGATCAGAGTCCAACCGAATCTCAGACACACCAGCCTGCAGAAGGCCACTGAACTCTCTCTCACACACAATTTCTCTCTCATGTAACCCCCCCCCCCCCCCCCCCACCTCTCCTCTCTGTGTCTTATTCCCCATTTTGTCTTTTTATTTCTGTCTCTTGGAAATTTTCACACCAACAGTTTTTTCTTTTGTTTCAACAATCAGAAGATACATTTTGACATTTTACCTTTTTTTGTGTGTGTGCAGAAATAGGAACTTTAGGACTGAAGTGTAGAACATGTTCCCTCTAACTAATGACGGCCAATCATCCAGATTAACAGTTATGATTTCAGCATCATTCAGCTCACTTTCATTTAGTAACATTTATAGTGCATGACTAATCAAATTCATATATGACTACTGGTTCTCAGCAACTGTTGCTAAGAGCTTCAGGGAAAGCCCGACTAAAATGTTTAATAAATTCTGCCACACAAATATGCAAAGAGTTTCTTTGTTATTTTGTGTTATGCGTATTATGGTAATAAGCTATATGTAGCCTGAATGAGATCAACTTTTGTGTCTTTGAATTTTGATTAGGATTTTTTTCAAAATGTAATCCTCAGGTTCGACAGGGTATTTGTATGTGTGAATTATTTCTGAATAAAATCATGTAACTGACACTATAAACTGCTCAAATGGAGCCCTGTACTTCATCTTTGCAACTTAAAGCTTTATATTTTGGTCTCATGCCAGCACGCTCACCTGACATGACTCCATGAGCGGTCCAGTATTAGCCGTCCCTGGAATGTGTATTCACTGAGGTTCAAACATTTCCATCTGTATTTATCAGTTTGTGCAAATTTACAAAGTTGCCTCTTGAAGAAGGGTTTTTGGGTATAATTCAGCCAAATGGAGGCAGCATGTGAAACATAAACCTACTTAGAGATATGCAACAAATACTACAGTGGAAAGATTTAACTCCAAAAATACATGTCCACACTAGGAGGATGTGATTTTCTTGTATTCTTTTATTTCATTAACATTGAAAAATAAAACAAAAAAATAATATATATATATATATATATATATACACACACATCCTCAAGAGAATAAATGATTAGAGGATAACAGAATTAAAGAATAGACGAATAAAAGACTTGAGATAGTGTCTAATAAATAAATAAATAGACTTTTTACATGTTCTACCTAAGAAAATTAAGTTAATTTGTCCTTTTGCTCAAATATGTGTCTGTTCTCTCACTACTCACTTTAATGTAGTGCATGATTAAATTAACTATGTTCTCAGAAACCCCATTTGATATTTCTGTCCTTTGTTATGAATTATCTGTAACACTGTAGGTGGGGATCTAACAGTAGACAGAGAGAGAAAAGTGAAACCTCGAAACAGTCTAGACAGTCTGATCTCACCTTCATCTCTGCTGAAGCAAACTGTAACTTTTTTTCTCTCTTCTGTGGGGAACTTCCCAGCCCCGGACCCCACTTTGGGAACCCCGGAACCAGACTCTTCCCTCCTGTCTGATGCCCGTCTCTCTCTCCCTCTCACAAGTGGGTGGTCCGGTGAGCTTTTCGGGGCGGGGTCCTCTGTTTTAACCCTCCTACCCTCGTTCTTTCTTGAAACATGCTTTAATAGAGAAAGTATGCAATGCATACTGCTCAGCTACAACCCCCAATTATACTGCAACTGGGGTATTCGTGACTGGACGTCTGGGGGGATCACACACATTTCCGATTAGAGGAGGAGGAGAGAGAGAGAGCGAGGGAGGGAGGGAGGGAGAGAGAGAGAGAGAGAGAGAGAGAGAGAGAGAGAGAGAGAGAGAGTTTACCCTTTCATTTCAGCCAATGAGACGGTCGATACACTAAGATTTTCATAGTTGTGCAGGAGCACAAAGTGAGCTGACTGCGTGAACTTCCAGGTAAAACTGCAAACCGACTCAAGGTAAGTTGAACTCTGCTCTCGGAGCTGCATTTGGCGCTGCCTGCATGAACAGGATCAGGCTGCTCAGCCTAAACATGGAGCCTATAGCCTGAATGCATGTCTGTCTGTCTGTATGTCCAGGCTGGTCTGAAAGGAGAGCTCTTGCACCTGTGTTCCTCGCCTTTGTCCTTCTTGGTTAAGTGTTTTTTTTGCAGCTCTTGCTGACACTCGGTTCATCCACTTCGGCGGACCTGTTATCACCGCAAAACCCAACACATTTAAGATCGATTGCGCAAGTGATGGAAGCAGGGGGATGTTGTGTAGTGAGCGCCGACTTTACGCTTTAAGACACAGATGGCCTCGACTGTTGTTTTGGCGTTTTTACACGCGCTAGTTATTCAACCAAAGTCGGGAAGGTTTGAACTCACGGCTTCGCTGCAGGAGCGCCTTTACGCACCTTCTCTAAAGGCTGTAAAAGAATGTGTTTTTATGGTCGCAATTGCCGCCCATATGCAAAAAGTACATTCAGTCCCGTACTTGACTGCCAAACACAGACGAGTTAAGCGGACGGTCTGCGGCTGCAGAAGAAGTGCAGGACGCTTGTTGTGTTGCTCCGAAATCAGTTTATAAGCGACGAAACGACGTCGTGCGTCTTCGTTTGGCTTTAAGTCGTTTCAACGGGGACGTAGATTTCTCAAATTACTCGGACTTCCTGCTTCGGTGCGGCCGTTTTGATAGGCTGTGTTGGCAATTAGCGTTTGGCACATTCCTCACAGGGCTAGACGTTATGGTGAACGAACACCTTGGGACATTACCATCAGCCTACGTAAAGTTGGCATTTATTGTTTACTCTCTTAATAAAAAGTGAATTCATGAAGTAAATAGTGTATTACTCTTCGGGAAGTTAACAGAAATATTATATCACAAAAGGATACAGTCTTTACAGTAACATAATGGTGCTTTTAATCAGACTGATGATTCACTAGGGCTGAAAAAATTATTCGATTAATCGATCATCAGGAAATCTGCAATTATTTGATAATTGAATATATCTTTCAACTATCCCCTGGTCTCAGATTCTCTAATGTAAAGATTTGCTGCCTTCTTTTGTCTTATGTGATAATAAACTAAATATCGATGTCGATAAAAAGTCAGAAAATTAAAGCAGCACATCCTCAAAATTGAGAAGCTGCTACCGGAGCATGTTTGGCATTTTTGCCTGAAAATGTATGTAAATGATAAATCAATTATCAAAAAAGTTGCAGATAAATTAGACTAATCGGTTAATTGACTAATCGTTGCAGCTCTAAAGTTCACTATGGGCTGCAAACTCAGATTTGTCAATAGTTTGTCATATTGTTAAGATTTTGCATGGAGTAGTGTTTATTTTTGTGCTTCTAACTTATTGTCTCAGTTGCACAAGTTTTACAGTAAAAGTTGTAGCAGCATCAGCACACCTACAACATGCACAACTCCATTGAGAAATACCTCGCAGAGGGCACATGGAAAGGCAGCGTACAGTACAGTAGATGCAGATTTTGGATGGTAGATTGAGTTGTGAATATCTGTGCTACTTTTAGTCGCTGGACACCACTCTCATGTTTCCCTGCATTTGCCAGACCCCTGTCTGTGTTCCGATGAACCTGGTGCCAAGGCTTATGTATGAGCAGTTCCCACGCTTGCTCTTGGAAAGGGGTCCTGTGGGATTCTGAATTATCCTTTTAATGTTACATTAAGCGCAGATTGGCAATAGTGCAAAGAGAAAAAGATTTGAAGTGGTACAATTTAGCTGATTGTCTTAAATTCTGCGAAGCTGCATTCAAAAGTAGCATTTTTCCTTTCACTTTTCTTTGCTCACATCTCCAGCTCCTGATACTCAGGTCTTCTCCTCTTTAAGCCCTCGAGGCCGCTCCTCCAGGCTTTGATGCCCACACTCTTTGAAGCAGGTGGACAGACGCAGGCATGAGTAACAGTGGGACCAAAGAGCCGTCTCCCCAGCCGAGCACCGCCCAGTCAGCTCCTGAGCCTCAGCGCAGGGGCAGGGGTCGGCCACGGAAACAGCAGCAGGTAGAACCTCTTAGGTAGTCTTTAAATGATGTATTTGAACTTAATCATTGACCTTAAATCATTAAGTATCTAATTGAAAGATTAAAAAGGCATTCGAGTTTATTATGTGTCTCCTGGCTGTAGGAAGCAACTCGTACAAACAAATGTTTTTCACTGGTTAGTTATTGGCTCCACAATTGATCCCTCCCTACAGGAGCCTGTTGGACCACCGACTCCAAAGCGACCGAGAGGACGACCGAAAGGCAGCAAGAACAAAGGCCCCAGAACTGCACTGAAGGTTAAAACTCATCAGAGTATCTCAGATATTGAATAGTTATTTGAACTTTAATATCAGAATTGTAACACTTTAGCACTATAGTACAACAATCTACTTTACCAGTCAGAATTTTTTGTTAAATCACATAAAATGTTGTTGTGATTTATTGCAAATATCCAAACATCAGAAAATATTAGAAGAATGAGTCATTAGTGAATTTGGACGTATATGTGACTCCTTACTTTCGTCGAAATTATCAATCTCTATCAGTCCAGAAAAGAAGAAAGTGGCAGCTACAAGTATATAAAAATCATCTTAATGGGTTTATCTTTCCAGTGCCTCAGCATTAGATGAATCTGAGAGCTTTCCATGTAATACGTCCTGAAATGCAAAGATTTTTGCCTTTTGTGGGACACTGGCAGCAGTCATCATGAGGGCAAATGTCAGCTGAAAACAGAGAAAAGACGAGCTGTTCAATGCAGTATTTATGTCTCGTACTGCATCCTGTGGGTCAGTGCTCAGAGATGGACCGGTCAGTGCAGAGGTCGCTGTTATTGTTCTGAGGATTGATTTACAGAGAAATGTCTGTCACAAGATATTTCCATTGTTTTGCTTTATACTTTAAATGCACTACATTTCAGAGGGAAATGTTAATCTGACAGATATAGTTACTAGTTACCTTGCAGTAACACAAGTTTTACACCAACACCATTTTCTCATCTTCTAAAATGTCAGATAGTATATCAACAGAATATTAAGTAGTTGAAATTAGCCCCATCTTGACCAATCCAGCTAATAATCATTCAATAATGTGTATATATATATATATATATATATATATACAGAAGACATTTTGCATAATGAGCATTATTTTTGAAACTGTAGGCTACATGTAAATTTTGAGTTCATTTATTTATTTGTTTCTGCCACTGTGCTCAAAGGGCCTAGTAACAATGATCAAGATCATTCTTCTAATTTCCAATCAATTTTTAAAAAGCTTGTCATTTTTGAAGAACTTGTTAGTACACAAACAAATAAAGATACTCATTGTAGTTGTGAAATCTTCTCTTAAAGTTAAAGTGTGAGGATTTTTAGATGCCAGCTGTATCAGGAGGGAGAGTTGTTGTGCTGACCCTGCTGGCAGCTTTCCATTCAAACCAGGAGCTTTGCAGGAGCTGCCTGTGCATTTAAAGCATGTAGAAGACGTATAACACTGTGAATCCATTTATACAAATGTGGAAGCACAACTTCTCTTGTTTATTTTGTTTTGTTGGGATTAGACAATGAAGAGACTGACAAGTCAAATGAGTTCTCTAGCTTTATCACTATTACTGGAAGCAATTACTGTGAGGCAACTGAACTTGTTCAACTTGTTACAACAAAGCAGAGCAATGTATTTCATGCCTGAGTCTGCAATCACACGTGCCTATCATACAAACCGTGGAACATTTCTCCGAACAGTCGGATATAAAAGCAAAATACGCCATTAATATTTGTTCTTAAATGTTGATATTTTACTATTTGATTGTTTAAAATAATTTTACTCTAGTTAGTTCCTCATTTATGCTCAGTAGACACACTGAAATGTAATATATATGCAGGATTTTCTTATTGAATATACAGCTGTGTAGGCACTGTACATGTTTACAGACGATTTGAGTGAGAGAAAATACATTTTGGTCCCTGTTTATCACTAAATAGTGCATGCAGGCCATACAACTTGTGACTCAAATCAAATCAAAGTATTCCCACATAACTTTTTAGTTATGACTTCTACAGTTTATAGAACAAAAATTCTGTAGCTCCTGAGAGAAATGTTCCCCATTGACCTGCAGAAGCGTTAGCAGTTAAAAATGTCTGCTGCCACCACTGAAATGAAAACATATAATAGGATTGTTCAAACCTGAAACCTCCCTTTATCCATTCATGTGTTCTTTCTCAGAAAGTAGAGCCTGTTGGGGAGAAACGACCACGTGGGCGACCAAGGAAATGGGTATGGAGTAATCGTTGACAGTTACAAACATCATGGAGCTGATTGTAAAAGTGTGTCCAAAGCCTCCAAGGTGTCTGCAGGAGCTGCACAGTCCTTGAGGGCGGCTTTTCCTTCATGTTTAATTAATTCTGTTCCCTCTCTCTTTCCACAGCCCCAGAAAGTAGTTCAAGAAGCAACTGAAGAGCAGCAGGTGAGGAAAACGAAATCTTTTAAAAGGGTTGTAGGGTGGTCCAGTTTTGTTTTGATGTGGCACTTTAAACCGCAGGTTTCCCTCGACAACGTATTGTGATTTCCTTTAAATGGGTTAAAGTGACTGAAACAATGTCCGTGTATAAGATAAGGTTAAGACATGTTCATGTTAAGCTCTACGAAATAACTTAGTAGTTTATAATCTAACCAACTGAGCAGCAGGTTTGTTGCAGAATCTTTGCATCATTGCAAAGCATCAATTTAATACTCTTCCTCTGCAGATTTTTTTTAAATGAGTTAGTATTGCATCAAACTGAAGCTAAAGTCACTCTGAGAGTTTCGTGGCTATGGAGGAACGGAACCTCAGCTTCAGTTGAACAGAAATCTCATTTTGTGTCACAGGTTTATCTTTTGACTAATATCAGTTACGTTTATGATGTAGGACTTGTAAAAGCAGAGCTGATCTCATTTAACTATTGATGAATGTCACAAGCTTGTCTTTAGCACAGAGTTTATATTCAGCCTACAGACTGTGGCCTTCATGATTCTAGTTGAACCACTGTATATTTTTATATTCACTCCAATGCCAGTTTATTAGATAGGCTATAACTAGCTAAGACTGATGCAGTGCGTTATACTGAGAGGTGTTTCTAATATGTTCAGCCCACCCTGAACATTGTAACCTTCATGAAGCAAGGGTTTATTGTAGGGCTGTTGGAAAAAAAGTTGGCATGTTAGTGTTAATTAATTGTGATGGTAGAGAGAGACAGACAAAAACATGAGAGAGAGGGTGATGACATACAACAAAAGTATTAGTCACCAAGCTACCAGGTTGTTGTAGTAGAATGCATTCGTTTTAGCTAGGTGGCAATGATCAGATAGGATATATATTGCCATTCACACATAAGCATTTGATACTTGTTGATGTGTCTGTATATTTTATGTCATCGAGATCCAAACTGACATGTTTCCACAGGCCCAGTATGTACTGTGTAATCATACATGAAGGAAGGGGGAATAGATAGGATGCTCCTCTGCCTACCTCAAAGCAATTCTTCTGCAGTTTCATATTTGTCTTTTCTCATGGAGTCTAGTGTGCCTTAATGCAAAACCATACTAAACTATTCCAGCTTCTGCGCTCTGCGAATCCTTTGTACTGCCCTGCATATTGCACTTTTGTACATGTGGCATTTTTGCATATATTTATAATTTTTCATATTGCATTTTTTAAATCCTTTTTCTAGCACAACCTCAGGAGCATGCTACTTAACATTTCACTACATACTGTATATACTTGTGCATGTGAGAAATATACCTTTGGATCCTAGTACACCATGTATCATCAGACAAATATAAAACTGCTGAACTTGCTTGTTTGGCACATTTTATGTAAATAGCAACCGATGCACATGTTCCTTGTGCTTTACGTAAACTGTCTTCATGAGGATTTGACAAGTTCTTGGAAATGCAGATGTTGATGCTGAATTCCCCAGATACACCTCCAGACATCCTTTCGTGACATCCAGTTTTGGTGAATGTACGCCCAAGTGTTTCTGAGAAACTTTGGTTCTTTTAGCCATCTTGTTCACTTTTCAAACAAAAACATTGCACAACAGTTGTCACCAAAGCGGCATGTCTCTTGATGCCCCTCGTCTGCCTTATCGCATCCTCTCCGCTGAGCAGTTTGTCAAAGATGCTTCAAGAACTGAAACCGTTGAGACAGACTCCCTTTCTCAGACGCATGCACGCGAAGGGGAAGAATGAGTCAATGTAGAGAGGGGAAACCTGATCTAACTGTTCCTCTGTCTTCTTGGTTTCCTGACATAACCGTCGTCTTCCTCACATTTGTAGGTCTGACAGCTGGACCGACGTCCCCGCATGCAAACACCCAATGCAATGTTAACACTCATTCTTGTATTCTCGTGCTCTTTCTAGTATTGATTCATTACCTTGCACATAATGAGTCACTTGACTGAAAGAGATAAGACAATAACAGACAAAGTGACAAAGTTTTTTTTTGGTCCCCTGCCGTTCCAGGGCCCTTCAGAAGAGGCTGAGGAGGGTCCCTCGCAGCTCGAACCCTCGTCATCTCAGGTTCCAGCGCAGGAGGAAGGGGAGTAGATGGGATGCCTCTCTACCTACCTCAAGGTTTGGCCTCAAACAAACAGGGGTACAGTCTGACTCCTATCTGTGATGGGGATTCAGGAACACACACACACTCACACACATGAAAATCATTGTAGACAGTGGTTTCTTCTCCCAATCCAATACTGTACCCTGGTTTTGATGGTTCACTATAAGAGTTTGGTGAACAAACTCTGTTCTACCGTTGAAGAATTTGATCTCTGGATGTGTTCTTTTTAAAGGGAATAGTTTGACATTTTTGGAAATACACTTATTAGCTTTCCTGCCGAGAGTTAGATGAGAAGACCGATACCACTCTCATGTCTGTACGGTAAATATTAACCTCCTGCCAGTAGCTGATTAGCTTAGCTTAGCACAAAGACTGGAAACAGGGGAAACAGCTAGTCTGGCTCCGCCCAACGGTAACAAATCTGCCTCCCAGCACCTCTAAAGCACACTCATTAATGTTAAATCTCGTTTGTTTAATCCGTACACAAACCAAAGTGTAATTTTAGTTTTTACGCGGGTTATGTGCCTTTGAGTTTTGGAGGTGCTGGTCGGTGGGCTTTGATACCTTCGGACAGAGGTCGGCTAACTGTTTCCAGTCTTTATGCTAAGCTAAGCTAACCGTTTTTAGTTGTATCAATATTCTCATCCAACTCTAGGCAAGAAAGCCAAGAGGCATAGTTCCCGAAATGTCAAAATATTCCTTTAAGGATGCTTGCTTTCCTGAACCTCTCAGTGTGTGTTTGTGAGTATGTATGTGCATATGTGTGTACGTGTGTGTGCGCGCGTGTGTGTGTGGTTGAATGGAGAGGGGGAGGGGTTGTGGGCTGAAATGAGAGGGGGGGGTTTCAAGAAAAAAAGGAACCAAACTAAACCGTTTTATTGAAACACGTTTCTAAATCAAGTGTCATGAATCCTCATATGAAATGGGAGCAAGACGATGATATTTTTAGCGATGTTAAAATATAAACATATGAACATATGAACATTATGAAAGTAGAGGTGAAAGGTTTTATTCCAAAATGAAATTTCCAAATTTGGAAAGGAAGAAATGTCTTATGTTCTTTGCTCAAAATGAAAAATCTAATATCAGTAAAAGCAAGAGTAAAATATTCAGATTAATAACCTCAGTGAAATCCTTTTTTTGCTTCCTTCCAACCAGCAAAAAAAATCTCATTTTGGAAAGAAACCCTTCATATATACTTCAGTCAACAACACGGTTGACGTTTCATTTTACCACACTCAGGATTTTACTATTACAGTGCTTTTACACCATATTGAAACCTCAGGTACAAAACTATTCAGGAACATGTTGTCAGTCTACTCAGTGATAATTATTGTGCTGTGTTTGTTGTGCACTTCTGATCTGTATTTGACATTACCAGTATGCCTTGACACAAAGACCTCATTTAAACCTCAGTTGCCCTCAGTTTCTTAATCTCTCATTCTACCTCAGTAACACAAAAGACAGATGATCTCCAACAAAGTTATTCTCCACTCCCTCAGCAGCAACAGACACACACACTTACTGTACACACACACACACACACACACACACACACACACACACAGGTTCATGTGCAGATGTACAACACAGACAGGCAAAGGCTTTACACACCAACACACAGAAGCAGACAGTACACTCCAGTGGAGGATTTTACTATCGGTGTACAAATAAAAGCATCAGTGTCATTTCTTTAAAAAACTGTACTTGTTAAAAGCTGAAGTGAGACTTGGTTTGTTCTCCTGGGAAATAAAATGCAGCCAATAGTTTACAACAACAACAACAACTTGATGAAATACTTGCTTTTTAGGGTTTAGTTCCTTATGAAATACTTGGGGGGTTTTTTGGGTCGCTTACTCCTTTCTCATTTTTACTACATCATGTATTTTCTGATTCTTACACTGTAAATTGTTTTGTGTGACACTCTTAATTCATGTGATTTGAAAGAAAAAGGCAGCAAATAACCGCACAGTGCTGAAATACACAACAGTTATGGAGAACAACAAGACAACATCACCGCAGTTACCTTGTATGAACATCGGCAAATGAATTGTGGGTAATTAATTAATATTAAATGCTGCATCAGTAACTCTGTCTTTATTTGAGAGAAAGAAGCTGTTCCTGTCTTTCTTATTTGGCTGTTAAAAGTGAAGCTATAACTTTTGGTGAAACAGAAGCACAAGTTTCAAACTAACTCATTAGCTACCATACCTTACTGGTCACACCAGAACAAGGGAGGCTGTCGGAAAACCCCTGATTGTATTGAATTGAGGGTTTTACTGCCTATTAATTAAACTGTTTATTTGTGGTTCTTCATAGTCATGACCTTAAAGAGTAAGTTCACCCAAGAAACATTCTCACTTATCTAGTGGTATCCAGCCATGCAGTTCGTTTTGGTTTTATTCATTAAGATATCTGTTTATTAGACTTCTGATGGCGCCTCAATACATTGGAAATGAATGGACTTTTTTTATGGTCACACTATTGGGCTCATGGTGTTGAAAAGAGAATAAAATCTATCTGCATGATTAGATACCACTAGAGGTTAAGTGTAAAAATGTTTGTAATTTGGGCCAAACCCACCCTTTAAGGTTACATTATCTGTAACTTAGCATAATAACTAGTCATATAAATGGAGAATGATATTTGTATTTTTGGAGGACTGGGGATCTCTTTGTCCTCTTTGAGATTTTTCTATAGATTACCAAACTCTTTTGTTCTAAAAGGTGAAGAGGTTTCCAGCCTCCTGTCTGTTACAAATGTAACATGTTTACAAACATGTTTTTGAGACCTTGTCGGTCAGGATTTCTGCACTCAGTCTGTTGCAAATACTCTCAACTTCCTAAGATGCTTTCCCTGTGTCATCACAGCATGGCAGATGTTTTCAACATGAACTACATATCACTTACTAGTTGTTTATTACATGACTTGAATATCACCCATCATTTACTGTATATATCAAGTGTTTCTTTCACCTAAAATTAGCTTATTGTTTATCACTGGTGATGTGTTGTATCCCGATAATTTGATGTATTTCAGCATTGTTGAATAAGTCGCTGCCAGAGGAGCATAATTCATTACAAACAGGTATGTTATCTTGTTCAACTGCATTGACTTTACTTTTTTTTTGCCCTCTGGACTACCTCTGAAAACTAACAAGCCTGGGACGTCTCTGAGGAAGTGTTTGGTTAGTTGTGCTTAACCCTTTTCCATCAGACCTGCAGGCGATGTGGATCATGAAATCTTGAAGTAACTGTCAAACTAGTACTGTTGTAGTCCGCTCATCTCATCTCACTACATTCATATTACCACAAATGAATGGAAGTCAGCCTGAAGGGTGCCTCTTAATTTAACTAAGGCTGAGTCAATGTTTGTTATTTTACACGAGCCGTGTCTGGATATTTACTCTCTATATAGGGACAATGTTGTTTTTTTGATCTTACTGATAGTGTTATAGTTACATACAGTACTTGATCCTTTTTCAACTATTGAAAAGTTGAAGTGTAACTTGAGAAATCATCTTGTATGCCTTACTTTTAACACCATTTTGTAGTTATGTTATTGATGTGTCCTCATCCACTTCATTAATACAACTCACAAACCTGTGATATATATTTTGTTATGATTCTTTACCATGTGATTTGTGTTATTCTGCTTCTTTTATCGCTTATCAATAAAATATCCCACCTATCAATTCTCTTTTGTTATAGATCTGTACAACAAAAAACACTTTTTTCCATATTGGTTTAAATACTTTTAATGTATACAGACAGAAACAGTCCTTCATTGCTCAATAAAGAAGAAACAAAATAAGGAGGGACAGTTCACGTAAGGATGGTAACACATCCAGTGTTCAAGCTCGTCAGAGACGCAAGACCACAAAATCAGTAAAACACAAATTTACACTTTCTCTTTTCAAACATGGAAGTAGATATTGAAGCTCAGACGAACTTCGCTGACAAGCTACCAAACATTTTAACAGCAATGACACAACATGATTCAAGAAAAGTGCATCACACCGCATTTGTGCGCCAAACGATAACAGTGCAAGATCATACGTGATGCTTCCCGCTCCCTTATCATACATGCAGCCTATGTTTTATAGTTTTTTTTTCATAATTTGAAAACCACTGCCATTTCACGTATTGTGTCGTAGTGATGAAAACGTTCACCATAGCTCCAGTTGTTCCCAAAAACAGTCCAGGTGTCCCTTTGTTTTCCCTCCTGAGCGACAGTCTGTATGTCGATGAGGCCAGTGGCCCCCCCTCAAACTGAAATCAACTAATGGAAGAGAGCTGTTAAGTGTTGAGAGCTTTGGCTACATCTGTAAAGACCAGACGACTGGGCCTCTGCGTGGTCCCCTGGGAGGTTGTGAGAGTCTGCAGAGGAGATAAAACCGTTAGTGACATTAAGATGGTGACTCCAGCTTTGGATTGTAAGAAACAACTAGTTGTCCCACTGTAACATTCTGTTTTGTTAATTTTAGGACCATAAAAACAACTAAATCGACTTCATATTTTAGGATCTAGTTTGTGATTGATTACTGAAACCAGAGAAAATGTGTAAGAACCGGAGGCCACATGTAGAAAACCATAGAGTATGCACACTGTTTAGGGTATGTAGTAAGTTCACTTTGCTCATCAGAAACAAGGGTTTGATAAAATGATCTTAACTACGGTCCACTTACCAGCTATTTTGCAGGCTTTCAACTGCATTTCATGTACTTTATCAATGAATGGAGTTTGCTCAGTTGTCATGGGATTGGTTCAGTTGCCATGTATGAGATGCAGTTTGAAATCCATGGAAAAAGCGGGCCTTGAGCTTGAGATCAAGAGCTTGCACTCATGTTACGAAACTACTGAACAACTCAAATACCATATAAAACAAATAAAACTGCACTTTTTATTTTTATGTATCAGTACTTTGCAACATATAAACTGTGTTCTACCACTGGAAGTCTTCAAGGTGTGAAGGTGCATGTGTAGTACGCACATCATATTGGATTTTATTGTTGAAAATAATACAAAAGGTGGTTTGCTGCATACTTTCTGTGCTCATGTGGCCCCTTGAATATTGGATGTTAAAGTATTAAGTTAAGGGAGCACAAAGGAAAGGATGAAAGATAATATGGATGTAAGGTCAAAGGTAAAGGTAAAGACTTTGAGTGTGTGTCCTTTGTTAGATTATATTTTAATTTATATTAGTACAATTACAAACAGTTACTGGTTTTTGAGATACTGAAATGATAGCATGAAAGAAAGAATGAGGATGGACCTTCTTCGCAGCAGACATTTTGACGTGTCATAGTAGGAAAAGCACAGATGTTACTAATAACATTATCGATGGCTTTGTTCTATTCAAGTGTCCCAGTAAGCAACAGTGTATGCATAATACCAGGACCAGCTAAATGGAATTCAGCCATCATTAATTTTTCACATGTGCTTTTCCTACTGTGACATGTTAAAATGTCTTCCACGAAAAAGGCCTATTGTGGGGGGAAAAAAGAGGTTTAGAGAGATGGTTCAAAAGACACACAGGCGATACTTTACCATGTTTGCCTTTTACCATTATGCCATTGTCAAAACTTCAAAGAAATAAAAGAAAATAAAGATAAATTATGACAGTTATAGATTTACAGCTATTAATGGAACAAAACAAACTGACAGTGTAGATTATCTTTTTCATTCATTCAACCTTTTCAGCCTAATCAGTAGCCTAAAATAAAGCATGATATGGCAGAAATAGAGACTTAATCATAATAACAACATATGTAAAAAATATATAGACTTGATTAAATCTGCAGATAAACCAAGCCACAAGAATCGCTACAATGCATCCAACTGTGGCATCAGAAATGTATATATATTAATTTAAAGATGTGACAACATACTTTCAGACTTTGAGTTTGTGTTTTGTTATTGGTGGTGGGGAAACATTGTCTAAGCTTTCCATTAATGTCTATTTAGGAATATGGAGGAATATGAAATATGGTTTTCGTGGCTTCATCAAACCATTCACCACTTGTGCTCTGCACGGGAGCACTTCCATTCGAGATAAAACTGTTGCCAAAGAGATCCAGTGGTTCATGTGAAGAAAAAACTTTCAGTACACTGTCTACCAAACTCTTTCCAGCTCACCTTGGCATTGGGGCCTGTGAGGCTGCCTTCCCGGCCGTGGTCCAGTAGTTCCTGTTCCAGCAGGTCATCTTGTTCTTCAGCCGGGTCAAAGTTGTACATGGGCATGAGCTGGTGCCTCAGCTTCTCCAACCTGCACGGCAAGAATGTAGAGGGTAAGGCCAGTCAGCATTTAAGTAAAGAGAAAGTCTTCCTGGTTTCTACAAGACACAGCCACAGAATAACCTAATACTGCAGTACCTGCTTTAAGTTGATACTATATTTTAAGTGGTGCGAATTCTGTAACAAATGTATTTATTAAATAATCAAATTCCTGAAACCAGTTGATCAGGGATCAAGCAAATAAAATCTTTATAAACGTACCGCTTCCGTTTCCGAATATACAGCATCTAGGATGGAGAAAAGACAGACATAATGAGAAAGAAATATAAGTAGCGTTATTGGTAGAAGTAACTAAATGATTGAGTGCGAGTATATATAACATCAGAGGTGTGTCAAGACAAATACACTGAATCAAATGCTGTTTTAGAGACAATATTTAAAGGATTTCTTACAATTGCCACTGCTAAGCCAATGACAGTGATGATGCCAAAGGGTAGGAGCACCATTCCCATCCCAGAGCCCTCAATCACCGCCTCCGGAAACGTGGTGGCATTGAAGCTGGTCTCGTTTGTCGTTATAGTAACAGTCATTAATGTGGTTCTGGAGGTGATATTGTCTCTGGCGCTCGAGCCCGTCGAGAGGAAGGGGATTGCGGTGGTGGTTGTGGCAGTTGTGGAGAGAAAACTTGTAGTTGCAGTTACAGCCATGGTCAGGTGTAACTGTTTCAACTGAAGGATGTATTTTCAATCTGTGTGTGGATGTTGTTGCGTCGCTCAGCCTCTAGTGTGTCTCATGGTCGACACAGGTGTCTTCCCTCTAGTTTGAGGTCTGCTGAGGCATTGATGATGCTTTGGCCATGCGATCTGGAGAATAAAACCTAAAACAAAAAAGGAAAACAGTATGTTTAATAAACGGTTATATTACTAATTTGTAACCTTAAATGTTAGGAGATGAAATGCATTGTAGGGAGTATGAATAAAGGTGATCCTTTAACCCAAAATGTAAAAACATAATTTCTATTTTGCTTCTGTGCACTGATTATTTAATTCAATCTCTGTATGAAAAAAAATCACACATTTCAGTTTTGGCACACCCCACCCTCGATTGCATTCAAACACCGGCGGATTGTGCCAGCGGGGTTGTGGTAGGTGTTTTCAGGCAGGATGTGGGTAGTAAAGGCACAGGAGGAAAGTGGCATAACAAACTTGATAAAATACAGAGGAATAGTAACCACTCAAACTGTAACGTGCACTGTGAGGAAATGTGTAGGCAGCGATTTCAAACGTCAAAATCAAACTCACACCCCCACACACACACTACCACACACACAGCTTCCATAAATATCCACTGCATCCAGGACTCAGTGCACGTACCTCCCACCCACACACACACACACACACACACACACACACACACACACACGGTACACATCCCCATGAGAGTGAAGAGCATTTTATCCAGAAGGAGTTTAAAAAAAGACATCTTTTCATTTTAAAGCATAGTTCTATGGTGACACAGGAAGGCGGTGAAAATAGACACATGATCCATTCCTCTCCCCTTAGTGCATCCTGTCTGCTTGTGCTCTTAATGAGGAACATGTGCAGCTGAAGCAAACAACCAATGAAAACCAAAGGCTGGATTCAGTCATTGCTGTTGTCTAGTTAACAATCCCTGCACTGCAACAAGACAGAGAGCTTTGTTTGAATCATGTTGTGGTCTCATTGCTGTGTGTCACTGATACATAACATGTTTATTTTTAGTCAAGATGCCCTGTAACTCAGCTGTTCTGCACAAACAGCTGAGCTACTAATCCTGCCAACGTGACCAGGTCCTGCTCCATGTGTCCTCTCAGATTAGAGATGCATACGTACCTTAACATACAACATGCATGACTTCAGGGGTGAGCTGCCGCAGGCCGGGGTTAGCTAGAGCAGGGAAAATTTCATTGGAAGAGGCAGCATTTCCTCCAGTGGCTGCCCCTCCTCCTCCTCCTCCTCCTCCTCCTCCTCTTCTGCTTCCCCCCTTTAGCAATGCAGGTACTGCTCAGCTGTTTACATTGACAAAACAGCCATTTTCTCTAAAGATGGACTCCACGCAGCAAAGTAAACCTATCCCGGCTGCCTCAAAGAGATCCCCTTCCCGTTCTCAGGTTGCCTCCTAGGATCCACTCCCCCCGTCTTGCCCTTTCTTGTATTTCACACAACAGAGGCTGCTCTAAGGATGCTGCAAACAGAGATCAGTGCGTCAAGATCCCTCCCTCTTCACCCTGCAATTGGTCTAATGGCTTCAAGATGATAGATGCGGTTGGCTCCCTCAGCTGTCTATTTGGCTTTGCAGGGGTGAGAAGGGGATTTAACGGCTCTGCACACCAGATGCTGTCAGACCCATGTGAATGACTGCATCCGGGTGGCAGGTCTGAGGAAATTAACCCTGTGATGTCTTTCCTCTGACTCTCAATGACCTGAATTTCCTCTATAAGAAACAGACAGGGACAAAAATCAGAAACATCACTCTCTTGGATTTTTGTTTACTTTAATGTGAAGGATTTGAACTGTTATTCACAAATCACACAGATTGCACACATTTCCATTTGTACAACAAGAAATATGTTGAAAACTAAAAAATGATGATGATAATTGTGTGCAATTGTAACACATTTTCACAACAGCTGCAGAAAATCCAAGGTCTTCAGCTCATTTTGAACAAGTTTCCAGTCATCATGGCCACAAATTCTGAAAGAGTTCAAATCAGCAGTAAATAGCTTAATATTATTATAATTTACTAATTACACTGTCATCCCATTTATTTAAATCTAAGGAAACATTTTTTTTAATATACCAGTGTATTTGAACGTTTTCTTGCAAAAAAAAAATGTAAACAAATGCAATCCTTCACAGAAAGCTACAATATGGTAAGGATCATATCTTTTTGTAACTTAATTTCCTAATACACAACAATAGTTAGCAGGCTAAAGAGTTATTGAGTCAACCTAAAACATGACCAAACAAGAACGTAACTTTTCAAGTACATTTTATTACATTTTTAAAGAAGACTGTAGTGTTTCATTCTTCAGTATTTACACACTGAATTTGTAAAAACATAATGGATTTACTGAATAATAATGATGGAAAGAAATTGACCACAAAGATCAAGAGGACAACATTTCTACAAAAGAGACATTTAAACAACAGACAACATTTATAAAGGTTTTTTAGAGTAGTTGTGGACTGTAATTCAGAACATGAATATACATTCATACCTTCATAATCGATGGTTCCGTCTCCATCTTTATCTGCCTCCTTCATCATCTGCTCCGCCTCAATCTCATTAAGTGGTTCCCCTGCATTCATCAGTACATATCTGAAAATGAGTATTAAACATGAAAGGGCATGATGACAAACATGAGGGTTTTTTTTAATTTGTTTTATCTAGATTTTAATTTGGAACCAAAATAAATAATTACTTGTTACCACTTAATTGAAGTTGTAGTGCAAGCCAGTATGTAATAGATCAAATTAAGAATTAATAAAGGATTTACTTATTTGGTGTAAAGGAAATGTTAATGCTTTTCTTTTCAGACGCTTATGTTACTCTTACTTGAGTGTGTTCCAATCAATATATCCCTTGGCCTCTTTGTCAAATACTTTAAAAGCAGCTCTGAGTTCAGCGTCCTGGTTCTTGGTTCTTTCGTGGTACAGCGCCATCAGACGCAGGAAGCTGTCACAGTTAAATACACCTTTACCTGAAATGTCACAAAAATAATCAGTTCAACAAATCATCATTATCTGCATGGAGTACAGTAACTTTTGTTTGTAGAGTACACAAAGACTGATATATTTATAGAGACTTAAATACTGTACATAGAAGAGAAAAACAATGCATTAGAGATCATGTGATTTTTATGTGCTGTGAAATTAAAAAATAATCAAGTGCAACACTGCAGCCTTCACTGCATCCCAACATACTGTATCTCTGAAAAACGCTCCTGTTCTTTATTACCACAAATTTCCTAAAAAATGTTTGAGGAAGAAAAGTTGTTGAGTGATATTTTAACATAAAAGAACATCTTCCATTTCAGCTTCATTTTTCCAAGTATCTGATTCTCGTATTTGGATAAACACATCCATGTGTACACAGCTTACTGTAAAGCAAAAAAAAACTTACATCCCTGTAATAAATCTTTGACATCAAAATGCCAAAATAGAATGAGTAAAAATGGCAGCATTACAGCCCAGACAGAAAAGGGAGGTTTAAAGACAGAAGTTAATAGGAAACAGGAAAGGAAATGGCAAATGATATCCTCCAGCATAACAGATGAAATGACAAATATAGCTCAAACGCTGGCATTGGGATGTTAAAGGGACATTTGACACAAATTTTTACTTATATCAGAAGTCAACTTAAAAGACTTAAATTAGCAGAAGGCAGAATATCATGATGCAGTATTTCAATGCTTTGCTGGGCACAAAATGAAGCCCCTGTTCAAGTCACATGCTAATGACTAGAGATATAACCTTAGATTTTTGTTATTTTATGACTTTTCTGTGTGATTAATTTTCACTGTGATGGTATAAAACTATTTGTTATTGCTAGGGAACTAATTGTGTAAATGAATGAAAACATTGAAAAAGACTATCATCACATCAATAACATCTTAATTCAAAAAACCTTTTCCAACTGTCCAACTGCAGTTTGTTAGCTTTAACTCCTGTGCAGTTCGGATCATCCCTTTAGGTGATTGTTTGTGTATGTGTGGCACAACTATGAGATGCGCCAACAGTCTTTGTATAAAGTAAAGCCCATTATACAGAAATCACACATAGTGAAACCCTGACACCTAGTGATTAATGTGGTAACCTGCAGTAACAACAGACTACTGCAGTGTTAGATAATGTCTTGCTTCTTTATAATGCACTTTGGAAGATGTTACTCATGTTGAAAAGTTGCACATGGGTTTCCTTTATTAATCCTAAATCTATTTAGATTTGCAATTAAAATCCAGACTCATTTGGCTGCAAAGGGTAATTCCAATTCCAATAAAATCTTAACCTTATCAGAACAAAGGCAAACATCCATTTTATCCACCTTCCAGCTCTTTAGCTAATATTAATAGCAAACTTTAGCTAATGTGAATGGCCAGGCTATCATTACAAAACCTAATTCAGCACTTTAATTATTTGTTTGGTTCAGGTCGAACTTTAGACGGATAAAGCTTCTACTTCCATCCTCACCTCTGGGTGCAGCTCAGAATACATGCAAGGCATTGCTTAAAGGCATTTGAAGGCGTAGCACATGTGCGGCAAATAGAACCATCTTACAATATAACAGTCAAATACACCATCACCACTACAGTCTCGAAAAGCTTTCTGATGATGATATGCTTCAAAAAGATACAATTTATGGCAGGGCTGTTGTACTGGATGACATTTTACTTACATATATACCTACTAAAGTGTAAGTTCAATCCAAGAATAACCATTGTTGTTATTTTAGTTAAATATATTTTAGAGAATGATACATTTCCATAGTATGGAGTTTACAGTCATTGAAGGCTTATATTCACCATCTTTGTCCACATCTTTGGCCATCTGGATGAGCTCTCTCTTTGTAGGATTGATTCCCATTAAACTCATCAGTCTCTCCAGCTCCTGTGTCTTCACATCTCCGTTTCCCTCTTCATCGAACATCTCAAAAACTCCTTTGTACTCTGTGATCTGCTCTTGTGTTAACTTGGTGGCCTGGAAGAAAGTTTAGGGAATTTCAGTATTTGATGTTAGTAGTTAGCGAGATCACTCAAGAGGAGTAAAGATCAGCACGGCAAAGCTCCTGGAATTACTTCTTGTTGAATTTTAAAATGTTGATTACATATATTAGAATTAACAGTTTTGTTTATGAAGTTTCTTTGTCTTGAGGCTCTCACCATTTTCTCTGGTAGTCCAAACACGGCTGAGGACAAGCACTGTGACAACAGTGACTGTAGAATGAGAGGATGTCTTAGCCTCATCATTACTATACTTCTAATGCTCTTTCCCCAGAGCCTAAAAGAGCATGCTTCAAGACCTTTTATGGCACTTAAAGGATGGACTTGCTAATCACCCGTGAGGAATATTTGGATACTGATCTCAACTATCAAATGGTAAACAGCATAGGAAAATAATAGCTTTTGTTGTAATTAGTTAAAATACGATATTATTCTCAAAGAAACCAAGACAAAAGGGGCTAAAGAAAAGATAACAAAATACGCAAACTAACAGATGCATTTCCTGACCTCAACTTCACATGGTCCACTTATGGGAGCTGCAATTAGCTTGCTGTTAGCCATTAGCAGGTGTTTGTGCAGCCCCCAGTGATTCTCATGAAAGCAGACAACCAAATATGGGGGCAATAAACTACAAGAAGTTATTTCCAACATTGCAATGGGAACATTAAGAATTTCACATTTGTTAGTCAAGGGGGAAGAGCTATGAATCTCTGTATACAACATGCCTCCAGTGACACTCCAGTGTGTATTAATAGAGTTTGAGTGAAGGAACAGTACCAAGTGAACCAAACTGAAAACTGCAACACAGACTTTTGGGACCTTATATTTATATTAGCTGATAGTCAGCAAGTTAATCAATAACAAAACAGTTGAAATGTATGTTGTTCTATCCTATATTCTATTTTTGTACACTCATGAGGAACACTTTCACTGAATAGCCGAATGGGCAATAGTTACAAAGCAATATTGTATAGGATCAGACAAAGCAATGCGCAAATACTGTTTTCTTCCTGCTTCTGCATTTTTGCAACCCAAACAATTTTCATGTCATGATCAAATGCTGCTATTAAAATTCTGCTGACAAGCCATAATAAAGATGATCCTGATAATCAGACTGAATTGCCATTTTGTTTCACTTCATGTGCGGGGTGATTCAGAGGTCTGGTACCAGGCTATTATAAAGACATCCCAAGTGTTCTTTATATCACGAGGGGTGGGGTCTGTCTCAGGCATTATGTCACCTGAGCCTACTTCGAGTCCCAGACAGGATGTAAAAAAAGAAAAACAGAGAGAAGGAAGAGGTATGCACAGGACTGAAGGAAAAGAGGGGTGATGGAAGACATGCAAGATGGGATGAGATGATGAATGGGTGTGGAGAGGTATAGGTGGAAGGTGAATGGATGATGGAGAGGAAGGGTGGCTGGCTCGAGAAAACTAAGGCAGTGGGATTTTTTTTAATTAGCATGCCTTTGTTTGTGATGACTGCTTAGTGTGACTGAATTATATTGTTGTAATGTTGTATTATGTAAACTTGTTGTCAGGTCTCTGCTGTAAGAGATGTTGATGCCAATGAGGCTTCCTGCATAAATAAAGCTTAACTAACTATTTGTTTGAGGTACTGTATAGACTGTGACAGCTTAAAGGACAACTATCCAGCAAACAGATCATTTATGATCATTTCAGAGGAATTGATGTATGTTTAACTATGGCAGCTTATTGAATTGCACCACAAAATGACATATAACCAGTAAGGTGCTAAAGTGACAGATGCTTTTGAAAGTCAAGGGATACATGATTAGTGCACACTTAATGTTTGATTTAATCCCTCTTTCTATTATTTGTAGTCTTACTCTATCTACCTATGTACCTGAGGAACACAGTAAACCCCACTACACATTGTTTCCTAATTAGCTAAGGGCAGATTGTGTTGTTGACACTGCTATTTTTAGCTAGCTGTAGACAGCCCTGCTGAAATCATTAATGCCACTTCCTACTTTAGGAGCCAAGTTGGGGCCCGACTTACTAACTGACTCAGCCTTTCAGTTAGACTGGGTTGCAGGGGAAAAAACACCATGTTCTCTTGGCTTCTAATGGACTCTAATGAACTGCACATATATACCAAATGAGAAGTGCTAAACATTGTTCAAAGTGATTGATCACGCTGGCATCTCCAGCTGTAGTTATAACACGAATCGAAGGTTCTCTACCCATCGCTGCTGCAGCGTGGGGTTTCCCAGCGCTGACTGCAGGGTTACCGCGCCCATCTCGTCGTTCGATGGCCGGACGAGAGTGTTACTACGGAAAGGGCAGATGTTAAGCTTGGCAAAAGGGAGACAGTAGGCTGTCTTGTTGAATGAGGTATAGTGACTTTAAAGATTAGCCTTTTTGTCTGCCTGGGCAGTGTCTTCAGTACAAGGCTAGTGGGTGTGATCCCCCCCTCCCCTCTCCGGTTGGTTGACTGAGGTTGTCAAGCTCCCTAGCCGTAGCCAGCGTTCGGGAAGGGCTGCTCCTCGGAAAACTAACGCTAGCTGGCTAGCTAGTTAGAAAGCTAGCGTTGTGGTGTTCGTTGATGCGTGGATCGGAGGTATACACCGTCTTGTTTTCCAGTCAATGCCAAAACGCAAAAACAAACGCAAATTGAACCAGGTAAGGTGAAATAAAGCGATGATCACGCTGCTTCCACATCTTTCACAGTAACTGTTAATATCATTAGCTAATGAATTGTGGCGGAATTGAACTGTCCGGGGGTGGGGTAGCGATAGCTAGCTTCCTAGCCATTTAGTTAGCTGCGGTTAGCTAGCGTTAAGTTGGCTATTTTATCTTAAGCAAATACAAGTAGCGAAGGTACAGGAGTGTCTGCCGCGGTGGATCCTGGCGCCCAGTTTTTGCGATGGCGGATTGCTACAAACCTTATCCCCACTGGTTTATGCATCCAGTCAAGTGAGATAGGTTAACCGTTGTAAATGTTAGCGAAAGCCCCTGGTTGGCGTTGAAGTAACGTTAATGTTGGCCAGTGAGGCTTGATGTCAGTGATGGCCCAGCGGAGGTGCTTCTTGGCCTAAAATACAGTACTTAAAGTAGTGTGTAGTTAATAGCCAAAAGATATTGAAGACAACTGTAATGATAATGTTAGCACTTTATGGTTCATAGTTAGCACTGGGTTGCTTTGTACGCGAAATGTTGCATTTAAAGATGTTGCTGTCAGTTGATGATGACACACTGGGTTGGGCTGGAACAATAAACGTCCCGTGAACAAATTAACAGCAAATACTGGTTATTGGCAATAGCAGAGCAGCCAGCATCACTAGTTAACTAAGAAAATTGAACACTGTATGTATATGTATTTAACAGCCACACTTTATCAACGTGAGTTATTGTAGTCGCGTTAACACCCTATTTTTTTTTTACAAGCCGAACTAATAAGTTAGCACATTGCTGCCTCCCTGCAACGAAACGGCCGCGCCGGTGCAACGCCTTTAACTTGGGTTAGTAATGTTAGTTATTTATCACCAGTTAGCTAATTAGCACTTATGCAGCTATGGATGTTAGATGGTCATCTACTGTATGAAAAATCGCCTGCATCTGTTATTGCATTTTTTGCTTACTGAAGTCAAACAGGCCATCGCCGCCCGACCTTGCAGTTTTTTACAGAGTCTGGTCCACTACAGGATTAGAAAGCCAAATAAATATACTGACACGTCGTAATCAAATCAACTGGGCACTGTCGGGTTTAACGAGATTGTTAGTATGTAAGTAAGTGGATTTCAGGAGGCCAAGCAACCACCGAGTTTCTAGGTTTACCCACTGTGTTGGCTTGAAAGCTAACTACATAGCACTCCATGCAATTGCGGAAGAGCTGCTGAGTCTACCCTTAAGTGGTTGTGGTTACGTTTTTTGCATTAGACGGTACTAGCTATTTGATTTATCTGTCATGAAAGTCAGCGGAGCTTACGTTAGATGACTTTGCGTTTCTACCGGACATTGTTAAATCACAAGTAAAATGGTTACTAATACAGTGAGTTCATTGCTTTCTTGAATACTAGCTCTGCCCTGCCTGCAGGCCTACACTGTCAAGCCTGCTAGCAAGCTAACTAGCGGACAGCAGTCTGCAAGATGGCGTTTAGCTGCATCTTCTCAGATTTCCATCAGTGCAAGTCATATTATCATTACACTCAGCGGCGTTCAGTAAATGTAGAAATTTGATTAGAGTTAGTCAGATATTAATAGTCTAATCCTCTTTTTCGCCACATTACGGTGCTGAATTGCAACTAAATTTCTTCTGAAATATGTGTAGAGTCTCTGTAGCCAAACAAATGAGTGTAACACACGGACTAAAACAGCTACCCAGCAGCCAGTCAAATACAATGCAAACTATTCTACTGTTGTAGGCAAATCACAGTACTGCACATAGTCACTAAGTCAACTATCAGTACACCTCATACAGTGTGGGGTAAACCTGTGCACAGATATCACTTACAAAATATACATGTTAGATATGTTGATTCTATATCTTTGTATCTTATATTTTATATGTGGCTGTCATACAGTAGCTTAGTAATTTCTGTTTACATTACTGTTAAGTACATTTATATGTATTTTGCAAATTAATTTTACATATACATGGATTCCTCGAAAATGCAACTTTGTCCTAGTTTGTTAAAGCCAGAGTGGTACTAATTGTACAGTATCTAGTCATGCCGGACAGCTGGAAGAGAGGGACTGTATTAGGCTTGTGATTTCACTGGCAGCATGAAAATCCAGGCACTTACTTTAAGCATGTTGTGTGTAAAAGAATTAAGATTAAACTCATCCTTTTATGATTGGGAAACATATTTCTAATGCCTGGGCTGGCTTTGCCAGCTGTTTATGTTAGTGGACATGGATAGGATTAGAGACTCATTGACTGAGGATTTTAGCTTTTAGGATTATGTAGTTGCTCAGTGATATTGCTGGTTATGGCCTTTTCTGTGATCCAGCTTTAGACCTGTGAAACATTGCATTATCATCGTTTAACCGTACAGATAAGCTGACTTGTCATTTGAGAACAGATGTATACCACTGCAGAGAGAGATACATTTCGTAAAATTTTGACTGGAAATGTAGGAGACACCTTTTTAAAAGTAGCAGACACAGACTGCCCTTAAGGAACTTGAGAACAGCTAGTGAGCTACAACTCCAGGCTGTTTGCCACTGCTCATTGTTTATCATGTAGTCAGCTGACCCTGATCAGGCGCTTGGAAAGGAGAAGTGATGAGGGAGAGGAACTCCTTAACTGAAAGCATCCACAGAGGTCAATGGGAAATAATATTTCTAAATGTGTATTTAAAACTCTATGTAACTGTAATAATTGTTTGATTGAGAACAAAGTGTTTGTGAATTTGATATATGACCAAAGAGCATTTTTAAATTAAAAACTATTTTAGTTTAGAAGTTACAGAAACCTGTCAGGTTGAACTTAAATGCTTTTTAATTTAATTCATCAGAAAGATGTTTTAGATGTTTTCTATTCATGGCTAGTGTTAATACAATAATTTCATTGTATGTGGAGACAGAAAACCCACAGGATATTTATCATACACTACACTACTGCATTGGTAAACTTTTTATATGAAAATACAAAACAATTTTCTCAAAACAAATTTATTATCAAGTTGAGAATATTTTTAAATAACAAGTGTATTTTCAGAGGTTTTCAAGGTGAGAATGGCATTCTGCTGTCCCTTGATGATACTGCATAATAATTACATTCCATGACACGTTTATTTATAGATTAATGAGTGTAAGAGGATAACCTGTGTTAAAAAGGTCAACCAATCAGAGGACCTAAAGGATAACATAGACAGGTAGAGAAGATTTTCAGCCTTGTTCTGAAACCTCCAGTGACATAGGTCAACTGACTGAAATACACCAGGTAAGGTAACTGGGAAGGCAAACTGAAGTGTGTTATTCCCAATCTGTTTTAAATCTGAATTAGAGCTTAGTTTGTCAGGTATGCTAAAGATCTTTCTGTTGTCGTTTTAACCGTGCATTTTTACATGCATTATGCAAAGATCTCTTGTATTGTTAGATGCAAGGGGCAATACGTCTCTCATTAAAGCAGCTTGCACAGACGATAGTTTTTATATTTCTTTGTGTGAGAGTTACTATGTACTCAAAGAATGGCGTTTCTGGGTTGTTATCTTCCAATGTCATGTATATCTATAGAAAGTTGTGTGCGCATACTCAGTTTTTGTTTGTTATCCAGTTTTCTAGGCGTAGTCAGAAATGACATTGTGTCTGATTTAGTACCACAGAAAAAATTTACCTTTTTTTTTAAACATACACACTCACACACATTAAGAGTATTATTACACATTTGTTTCCTACAGTAATGTACTTCTGTTTGACACATGAATAATTAATTAAATGGATCTGAGCACAAGGGTATTCATTTTCCAGGATAACTGGAGTCGGTATGCAATCAGTGACTACTTCACAAACTAATAAACCAACTACTGACCTTATTAAAAATAAGGCTGTATATTCATTAAGCCGTTCACTACTATTGCTTGCGATCATGTTGCCATCACGTTGTTGCATTGTGCTAACTTTGCAAAACTGCTTTTTATTGCTTTGAATAAGTAGACTTAGACCGTACATGTGTTATCAAACAGTTGGATTGCATGTCACAGTATGCTGCAGAAATAGACAGATATAAAATGCTTCAGTAATGTAACTAAAATTAGAATACTGGATTAATTAGCTCATTTTTACTCAATTTTACCTTTTGATTTGGTCAAGGTAATCTGAAAATATGGTATCCATGGAGTGTTGTTTTATTCTAATAAGTGTCTTGTACAGAATAGGTCATCAGGCTTTTGTTTTTCTAGCTTCCCTAAAATAGCTGTCTTAAAATGACTTGAATCAATGCATTTATTTTCTTTAATAAAAGAGATGATGTAGTACAAGATATGGTTATTATATTTGGAGCTTGCTATTTGTATCATGACACGAGTTTTTAAAATGTATTTTATTAGATGCCTCGAGGCTCTGTATTAATATAAGTGGCTTATTGATCACTTGGCTAAAATTCTGAGTATCCCAGGGATTGAGGTCAACAGGATAATGACTGCTTTTCGGATAATTGGAAAGTCTTGCCTTAACAGGATTTGGCTGGCAATCTAAATTGTATGTCAGGATTATGTTATCGACATTGAGGTGGGAAAGTAAGGTTGAACCATTAACGGTACGTTTACGTATATTGTAGGTAAACAATTAAGTCTATTGAAAAGTCAGTTGAACTGTGAGCAGGCTGAAAATCCTTCTACCGTCAAGACATTTGGTTTTGTCAGAGCTGGGTTCAGGCCCACTTTGCTTACAGTTGAAAAAATGACCTTGAATTTCAAATGAAGATTTGTGTGAATGATGAAAGTGCTTCTCTTTATTCTTTTTTTAGATCAACAAGTGCCCCGGTAGCTGGAGTAAGGTAATTGAAAAAGCAGAATAAAATGAGTGAACTGGACCAGTTACGCCAAGAGGCAGAGCAGCTCAAAAATCAGATCAGAGTGAGTAAAAAAACACTTTTATATGCCGTATTATTATAAGAATGTGAAAATACCATTTAGTCAATGGAAGTTAAGCCGATACAGCGAAGATAGACGTGACATGGAGAAATCCTGTCCTAAAGATTTGAGTTTTTCTTCTTTTCAGGATGCCAGGAAAGCATGCGCAGATGCCACACTATCACAGGTAACATTTAACATAATGATGTTTCTCTGAGGTTGAAAAGCGTTTGGTCTGAAATTAACCGCAGTACTTAATGTTTTGCAGATCACAGCTAATATTGACCCTGTTGGCCGAATCCAGATGCGTACAAGACGAACGCTGCGGGGTCATTTGGCTAAAATCTATGCCATGCATTGGGGAACAGATTCCAGGTAAACCACCAGAATGTATAACTTATGGTGTGTAGGTAGATTTTATTGTGATGTTGTTGCATTCTGTTCTTGCTTTATATCAAATATTGAGCAGAAGTTAGACAATGCCTAAATGTAAGGGTTGTTACACTGATGCAGTTAGTATCGTATTATTACATTAGGTCTTTCAGAGGTTTGGCAGGCACCTTGTCCCTGCAGTCCTTTCTCCTCAGTCTTTGGCTTATGATTCTAGGTAAAAATAGATTTTGTGTGACAACTCCGATTGTTGTCGTGGTGATGTTTATAATGCTGTTCTCATTTGTGTAGGCTCTTGGTCAGTGCCTCTCAAGATGGCAAACTCATTATTTGGGACAGCTATACCACAAATAAGGTAAGTCATGTTTTTGATATATATTAAGGAAGTAATGGTTGAATCAATGCTTTCCAATTAGATGACACAGATGGGCAAAGTAAGTTTAGATGAAGGTTTGTCAGTTTTGCCCTCATCTTGCAAAATAAGTAATAATAGCTGCTGCATTTTTAAAACTTGAGAACTTGCAGGCAAAGCGGACACAAATGAATGATATAGGCCTGTTTTCTGGTGCTTTGCATCAATGACACTGCATGTCTTTGTTCCTGCTGCACTGTATTTTGCAGCATGCACCTATTCTCCTGGAACTTGTAAGATTCATACTAGAATGATATTAGAAGAAGGGAAACTAACTGTACCCATGATGCATTCATTTGGAATGAATTCAAAAGGGCTGCAGATCAGCTGAGAGAGGCATTTGTGGCCTTTGCACACCAGACACATCAGCCCCAAGCAGTCAATGGGATGGGTGGAAGTGGTGTGCAGTTTTCATGCCCAATGGGCAATTTGACCCTCTCTACCACTGATAAAAAATTCAAAATAGATAATTATGCTCTGTCAAGTTCCAGTATATTGAAGAATCTTGTGTGGTGACACTCAAAGAATTTACATTAAGCTTGATGCATGGGCAATAAATCCAACAGGGAATTAAAAGATTAAAGGGTCATTCTTCCAATGTATCTCTAGACCTACTGAGAAGATTGCAGGCCAGATTGAGGTCAGAATTGTATATGGGATACCTTAATGCGTATAGGGGCTCACAAATAGAAACACTGCAAGTTTCAGCCTTTGTTAAATTAAGCCGCCACATTATGCTGTCTGTGAGTGCCATTAAGTAGCAGTTTATTAATTGATATACAGTATTATGTTTCCATCAAAATGGAAATGATTCGGGCCTGATTATACAGGATGCTGTCTAATGTCTAAACAGTACATTCTGTGCTCTGTTCTCATTTCATTCGCTCTTGTTACTTGGGTCATGGGTGCTTCACTTGGTGTCCTGGAAGTCACTCTGATTTTAGGCTAGGTGCACAAGAGCAGTGGGCGTTTTAAAATAACAAGCCTAGCATTGAAAGTGGTTAGACTCGGAAATACATTTATATCTGTCTATTGACCACAGGTAATGACACTGGTTATGAATGTTGTTCATTATCAAATTGTAATGGCATCCTGGTTGTAAATAATTTCAAAAAAAGTTCTCCAAAAAATATTAAATTTGACAAAAATTGACTTAACGTATTTATGTGTGTGTGTGTGTGTGTGTTTTGTTGTAGGTTCATGCCATTCCACTTCGATCTTCCTGGGTCATGACTTGTGCATACGCACCTTCAGGAAATTATGTGGCCTGTGGTGGCTTAGACAACATCTGCTCCATTTACAACCTGAAAACACGCGAGGGGAATGTACGTGTGAGCCGTGAGCTCGCTGGACATACAGGTATATGATCTACTCGCATTTTTTTTATCTGTCACTTAAAATCTTAAGCATTACAATGAAAGTGGTAGCAAATTACAAAAAGTTGGTTCATCACTTAATAGTTGACTAAAATGGATTGCAAAACTACAATCTCAACTCCATAAGCCATATCCTCTGAAATGATCTCCAACTGACAACAGTAACATTCAACTAAAACTATAGCATGCTTTGGTGTACTTAACATTATGAGGTCATACTATATGTTGCACATAAAACATTTGAAGGAAATTAGCAGATCATTGGTGATTGTAATCACATTTCCTCAGAATTTGTCAGAAAATGCGAACCGTTATTTGAAATACACAGTTTTTTAACCTTTCATCTAATCTACCTTTTGTGACAATAAAGAAATCAATAAAGGAGCCTAGACATGAAAACAAATGCATAAAGCCACACAGTAAACAAAATACGGAACTACTCAGGCCTCACAGCTGCTTGTCTGAGCAAGATGGTACTTTAAAGATCAATTAATATCAGTGTCTGTTGATGCATACGTGGCAGTTGAATGTACACTGCTAGTTAAATATCTGACATGACATTCCATATTAATAACTTGTCTACTGATTCTTTGAATATCAGGATACCTGTCCTGTTGTCGCTTTCTTGATGACAACCAGATTGTTACAAGCTCTGGAGATACCACTTGGTAAGTAAAAGGATCGCCTACATTGAGTTGCTAAACTGTGTTGTTATCAAGGCAAACTGTATCTTAATGGCGTATTTTATTTTCTAGTGCACTTTGGGACATTGAGACTGGCCAGCAGACAACCACGTTTGCTGGACACACAGGTGATGTCATGAGCCTGTCATTGGCCCCTGACTCACGGTTATTCGTCTCTGGTGCTTGTGATGCCTCTGCTAAACTCTGGGATGTTCGAGAGGGCATGTGCAGACAGACTTTCACTGGCCATGAGTCTGACATCAACGCCATCTGTGTAAGTTATTTAAAAAAAAATCAAAACTGTGCATTTATTTTTTTTATATTGTATTGTATTTTCTATTATTCCTCTATTGTGCATTCATGATCTCTCTTGTAATTTTTAGTTCTTCCCTAATGGCAATGCCTTTGCCACGGGCTCCGATGATGCCACCTGCAGGCTCTTTGATCTGCGTGCTGATCAGGAATTAATGATCTACTCTCACGACAATATCATATGTGGCATCACCTCTGTTGCATTCTCAAAGAGTGGCCGTCTTCTTCTGGCGGGATACGATGACTTCAATTGTAACGTGTGGGACACACTAAAAGCTGACCGTGCTGGTAAGTAGCTGAAGCGTGATCTCAAATAGCAGCCCTATTTCCTACAGGTTACAAAAATACTCTCAGGTCAATAATTAGTCTTACAAAGTGATAAAATATTCGTTTTTGCTTGCTGTCTTTTATTCCTGTTGACAATTACAATTGTTGTACTTTTCTAGGTGTGTTGGCTGGACATGACAACCGTGTTAGCTGCCTGGGAGTTACTGATGATGGCATGGCAGTTGCAACGGGATCCTGGGACAGTTTTCTGAAGATCTGGAATTGAAACCTGAAGGTTCCTTTTTTTATTTATTTTACATTTGCCAAAATTTGTACCTAAGGCTATTCCTAGTTCAAAACCAGTAATTGCACACGTTTGTTAAAGCCTCATCTTTTACTTGGCTGGAGTGGAAGCTGATGTGCTCTTGTGCTACTTTTGTCCCCTCAGGTTTAAGAGAGTTGTGGGTTCTGTTTCTTATATACTTACCCCTGTATTTTCAGTAAGCTCCAGATAAACATCAGGACAACTGCAACTACGTCTAACATTTGTTTAAGCTTAATTTTTTTTTTTATACATGACATGCTGTACGGAGAAACAAACCGGAGGAGGTGCATCTATTACTGTTGTGACGTTGCTGCCAACTGTAGAAAGAAAGATTCCACTGAAAAGACTTCCATGGTTTTAATGGCTTTAACATATGAACATGTTTTATTACACTGACTGTCTTAACTTGGCAGGCTACCCCAAAAGGCCAAAAACTGTAGGTTGCTCTGCAGCTGGTTGTAGATATGTTGAACACAAGCAGCCCCCTCCATTCTTAGGTCAGTCATTGTGACTAGATAGCTTTCTGTTAAATCTGCCCATTAGGTCTTAAAATGACACTTGACAGAAGGTCCATCAGGTTAGATTAGTTCAATTCTAAATGTCATTTGTCTTTGTTTCCCAGATGTTCTTTTAACTCCAAAGTTGACTGGAAGACCATTACAACTTCAGAATGTTCACAGCATCTTCTTCAACACTGTTTAAACTGACTTGGACACCACAAAAACGAAGGGAAACCAATGCCTTTCCTACACAAAGAAGAGCACAATTGTTTATCACCTAGTTAAGAAAGGATCTCCTGTGGTATCAAATCAGAAACTTGTGCATTCCTTCTTGGACCATTTTATGTTACCTTGAAAGAGAAAACACTATCATCCCATGCAAATGTGTGCGTCTTGAAAGCAAATGTTGGAGTGTAATTGTACAAATTATTTAACTTTTTTTTTTTTTTTTAAGAATTCTATTCTGATGGTTTGTTATTCTTGATGGCTTTCTTTTTTTTGTCATATTTCTTTAGTGGTTTTAGATATGTTTGAATTACAGCTTGTCTTTCTAATCCAGTTAAATCATATAAGACAGATGAGAGAAAACATGCAGCAAGTAATGCAAGTAAAAGCTTGGATCATATTACACGAGCAGCTTTCAAAATGTCCATGATGTATTTATATACTAGCTGTTTTTGTTTCATCACAGCCTTTTGCACATGAAGAAGCTTTGCCTCTCAACTAATACTATGTTAACTAACCAAGCACATGCTATAAGTTATGAATGCTCATTCCAGTACAAAAGGAGTTATTACGAGTAACTTATACAGTTAACCCCCTTAATTCTTGTACATGCCTTTGACTTTGGGTGGGAAGGGGTGGGGTAGCAAGGTAGGTGCTGAGATAATTGGGGCATGGCTGGATTTTATTATATGGATGGGGGGTGGGGGGGGGTTGTGTTTAGTATCCACTTTGAGTGAAACACCTCACCTGACTAAATAGACACTTCCTTTGCTTGGGACTGCAGTTGCAACTCTGTGAATGAAATGTACAAATCAATGTCTGAAAATAATGGTCTGATGTTTTAAGTTAAGACATTTAATTTTGTCTGCCATGAGTTAATTTAGATGTGCATGCTGTAGACTTGCTTTCAATGGTGCAAAATTCCTAGAATTTTTTTTTTTTTTGGTTTTGTTTTTGTTTCTGAAAAGGAGAGTAACCTATTGATTGAACTTAATAGAAGCCAATTTTTTTTGGCTCCAACTCTGCATACATCATGTACTAATACTGGTAATGCTATGCACCAGAGTGAGTAAGAATGGAGAAAGACTTAATATTGACTGCATACTTAGTGTAAATTATGCTTACCAGTTCTATTGATGCCAATTTTTGTAATAATTATAACAATCATTGTGAGAATTCTATCCTTGACAAGTCCTTTTTCTCTCCAAATCTTCACATTCAATGGAACAAAAACGTCCTCACATACTGTCCATACTAAAACTTTTGTACATTTTTTTTCTTGGTCTTAAATTGAAAATCAGAGCATCTGAATGACAACATTTCACTGTATACAGAAGCACTTTTGTTAAAGTTGTGACATATTTTCACTTTTCTTTTTTCTGCGATGATGTACAATAAATGTGATGTATTCGTGTGTGGCCACAAGTGAAAATGCAATTCAACTGAGATGGATTCCCTTTTCTCTTTCCATTAATATTATAGAGCTCTGCACCCTTATGTACCTTTTCACTTTTTGTATTTCATTTCAGTCTGGTGTTACACGGTGAGCTGGATGCAAGATAGATACTGTACTAAATTGTACTGTTATTGATTGAAAAATGTAATAAAAAGCTGTTTGAGATCTCTTTGTTGAGTTGAATCTGAAGGATACATTGGATGTCTGATTGGGATCAGTAGTAGAAGTTGTGCGGAGATAGCTTTTCACTATTCAAGGAGGGCAGGGATTAAAGTGAGGCAAGCAACACAAGACCACATTTTAAAGTAAAACCCAACCAGCTGATTGTAACTATGTAGTTTAGCTTTACTTATTTAAGATACTGAGATGGTCTAATGATTGTGGGTGAGCTTGCTTAGTTTTTGAGACCATAAAATCCTTTTGGTTGGCTCATTTCAGATATGCCAAATCAAAATTTACCAAACGTTTTTAACACTGGACTATCATAGCTACACTTTTGTAAATGAATTACAGGTTGCTGGTGTTGCTCTCTGTTTGCAATGCAGAAGCTCTCATATTTGTTTTACTACCATATACTTATACAGCATGGTCACTGTCACACGAACCAGCACTTTTATATACTGCCTATTTTTGATATATTTACAGGATATTGTTTATTCTATTTTTTTTTAATGTACAAGTAGATGATCAACCTACTCATTTTGTTGGATGGAATTGGAACAAGTTTACAGATAGGTCAAATGAATTGATAACATCCTCTTTATCAGCCTGTTTATTAACAACGTCTAGGACTCAGCTCAGACTTGCAATTTATATAAATATTCGTTTGAAGATGTAGCAATGGATATCGACTGTGACGCACACTTTTCATACCAAACTAACCCAAGAACCTGATTCAACAATACAATTGAATGTTTACATTTGCAAGTGCCCGACAGTTGCTCAGCTTGTGACTGTAACACATGGTGCGGCGGTTATCAGTGATGATGACCCCCCCCCCCCCCCCCCCCCCAACTATATTAGAGAAATGAGAACGTTTTAGATTGAAGTTAAATCCTTCTGATCAATAACTGTACTTCAAACATTTCGCTTCATAGGCACAACTTTATAAATCTTTATTACCGAATGTGTACTTCCATACAAACCGCCATCTTGCCATCGCTGCGAACCAATATAACAACCAGCTAACGGAAGCTGCTGTAGTGGATGTACCACCAAACCCGGCCTACTATAGTCCCTTACAGGGGGGAGCAAAATAAAAATGATTATCAACAGTAGAATTCACTGATTTGTATTACCATCGATACAAAAAAACAAACACACAATATAAAAGCGGAGTTGGTTTTACAACTTTATAATTACGAATAATTACATGACAGTCTATATTAACGAGAAAACTAGAAAACACTAACCGCCACGAAATGGAACCGCCCAATCTAATGACGTAGTTCCTTTTTCGCTTAGATAATACCATTTTGGTAGGCCTTACTTGCCGCTTTCATGTACCTCGTGGAAAAAATATTTGATTCTGTATTTCTTACTTTGTATTTGGGACGAGACGAGCGCTTTGTTGACGGTGGATAATTTAATCGGCCTGCACAAGCCATTTTGAGGAAATCGTTTTGTCGGATTAGTTAGCGGGGGACCGTACGCAGTTTTCATTAAGCGGCACAGTTGAACGGTCGTCGTCCAGTGTTGACGGCACAGCTCCCCGTTCCTACGAACAAAGGAACAGTAAGGTCGATAGCTCGTTAGCGTACGCGGAGCGAAATATTATTTATGAAATAATTTAAAATTAAACCCACCCTAACGCAATTTTTGTTGTAATGTATTAACTTGAGACGTATTTTCTTCAAATATAACTAACGAATTAGCCTGACTCATTTAGTCCTGTTAGCAACATCGGCTAAGGTTAGCCGCAATTGTGGACAACTAGCGAGCTAACTGCTAACGTTAGCATTGTTTTGATTCAAGCAAGAATTTGGGGGGAAAATGGCAGAAGTATATATTCGAGTGGCAGAGGAGGAAAACGAGGAGCCCATGGAGATACCGTCCGAAGACGACGGCACTGTTCTGCTTTCAACCGTGGCAGCTCAGTTTCCAGGGGCGTGTGGCCTACGATTCAGAAGCCCCGTGTCTCAGTGCATGCGAGGAGTTCGTCTTGTGGAAGGGGTCCTGCACGCACCAGAAAACGGATGGGGGAATATCGTGTATGTGGTGAACTATCCAAAAGGTAGATATGAGTGCTGTATTCATGTATCTTTAAATAGCACTTTATCCTAACAGGTGGCCAGATGTAACAATTATTTATAATTCATGATGTAGCTTGAGCATACTGAAAATAGATGAGTGACGTGTAGTTTGTTCACGCCCACAGAAGTGCGTTTTGAGGCGCTAAATCCATTCACAAAAATAGCAAAACAAGATTCACGTGTTGTTTATACAAAGTTGTCAATGTATTTTGGCACATCTTGTCAATGCTAATACAGCAGCCCTGCATTAAGTTATATCATCCTGGAATTCAGGAAGTTTTGTTGAAACTGGGTTTTAAAAAGGTGATGCTTTAACTGGTGAATTGTTTTGTATTATACTGAGAGGTGTTTGTAATGTTTAGTACTTACTACTGTCATAGTAAGTAGTTAAACCATGGGCAACAAAGTCCTAATAACTGCATAATAATTCAAATGTAATGACATGAAAGACATATATGTGAACATCCATCTGCTACTAATCTGTTGTAAATCATTTTTAGAGACTGTAAAGATTATGCACTTGTGTAGCAATTCTAAAAAGTACATGGACTGATGTTATCAAAAATGTATAAGCTGATAAATGGAAAACTCAAAGAAAGTGAATTGCATTTTGCTTTTGTACAACTTAGGTCTTTAGCTGTTTACAAAGTAGTAAAAGAGTAGTAATGACAGAGAAAGTCACATCAATTTCTCTCTGTGTTGATCACATTTTAGACAACAAAAGGAAAATGGAGGAAATTGACGCATCTTCTGCCGTGAAAATGAAGAGAGGGGACATGAAGACATCTGACCTGATCGTACTGGGTCTTCCTTGGAAAACAACAGAGCAGGACCTGAAAGACTACTTCAGCACATTTGGAGAAGTCATCATGGTTCAGGTATAACATTAGCAACATAAATAAAATACACAATGGTTTGGGTTGTATGTTATGACAATTGATCATCATTGCTGGATTTTTTTTTCTCTCAGGTAAAACGAGATGCCAAGACAGGAAACTCTAAAGGATTTGGCTTTGTGAGATTCACAGAGTATGAGGCTCAAGAAAAGGTGATCTCCCAGCGCCATATGATTGACGGGAGATGGTGTGACTGCAAGCTTCCTAACTCGAAGGTGAATATGGTAATGTCCATGCGTATACCCACACATTATGGGAATGAAAAGCATTCTTCACACTGTAACCTGTAGCATCTCCCTAAGTTTCCCCCCCCTTTTGTTAACAGCAGGGTCCGGATGAGCCATTGAGGAGTCGGAAAGTGTTTGTAGGCCGTTGCACAGAAGACATGACCACAGACGACCTACGGCAGTTCTTTATGCAGTATGGAGAAGTCACAGATGTCTTCATCCCCAAGCCATTCCGTGCTTTTGCCTTTGTCACATTTGCAGATGATCAGGTACAATGTTAAATGTATGGAAAGTACTTCCTGTTGTAGTGGCACCATCGCCCAGATGACCTGATTTGTGTCTCTTTCCTCACAGGTTGCCCAGTCTCTCTGTGGAGAGGACCTAATAATCAAAGGTGTCAGCGTTCACATCTCTAATGCTGAGCCCAAACATGGCAATAGGCAGTTTGATCGCACAACACGATTTGGGAATGGTTTTGGAGCTCAAGCATTTGGCAGCAGCCGTAGTGGGTTAGGGAGCAGCACTAACAGTAGTCTGGCTAATTTTGGTTCCTTCAGTCTGAACCCTGCTATGATGGCTGCTGCTCAGGCTGCTCTGCAGAGTAGTTGGGGGATGATGGGCATGCTGGCTAGCCAGCAGCAGACATCCACCTCAGGCAGCACCTCCAGTGGAACAAGCTCTAGTAGGGACCAGAGTCAGTCTTTCAGTACAGGCAACAGCAACTACGGCACCAGCTCAGCCAGTCTTGGCTGGGGAACAGGGTCAAACTCTACAACCAGTGGAAGTGGGTTTAGCTCAGGTTTTGGGTCCAGTATGGAGTCAAAGTCGTCTGGGTGGGGTATGTAAGTTAAATGTTTGTATGGTAAGTATTGTGACAAAGATGAGTCTTTTCAAATTTTATTTCTGGTGTTGATGCGTATCTGAAAACATAACACTTTTGTGGAAGATGTTTTGTACATTTGGAAAACAAGCTAAAGATTTAATTTAGAAAGTGTTGAAGTGAATTGTTTACCAGGATGTCTGACTAAAGTGCTATTTTTGATGTCTCATTTGTTTGTATCCATTTCAACTGGATTCTCTAATGCATGTATTGTGAAATGTGATATAACCATTTTGAAAAATGCATGAATGTTTGTGGTTCACCATTATCCGGCTTTGTCATCGACCTTTTAAAAAGGCAATCTTGCATTGGGAAGAATCTGGTTGAAAACTAAATGTTTTAAGTGCAACTTTATTTGCAGTCAAGTTCTGTGGAAAAGCCTTCATTGAAATCTCTTCTGCAGTTCACCTCTCTTCCATTTTCCTGTGAGGAAGCTCCTATTTGGCAGCATTCTTGGGGTGATATCGGTATCATTCTCCCTCTTCCCACCTGTAAATGCTATGCCATCAAAGAACGGCTTCACTCCGCATGTTCTAAGAGACGGTGGGTGTTTTCACTTTTATCCACTTTTAAATGGAAAGAACTGCGCAACTGACATTTTAAGAACTGATGAGTGCGATTGAGGATGGCTTGAAGAGTGAAGCGATGAGTGAGCGAACGGAGAGACGCGTGAAACGGACTGGTTGTGCGGTGAAAGAGCCCAATTTGACTGCTTTTTGAATGTGTGAGTGGAAGCTGCAGATGCTACGAGCGCCTCCCCTAACATGGACATTCTTTAATTAGTACTTCAAGATTTTTTTTTTAATCTTTGCAAGTTTTTCCTTACTCTTAAGTATGTCGATCAAGTGCAGAAATATCAAAATGTAGTGGAATGTTGTGATGAATATTTGTATTGCTTATATTATCTGATTTGAATGCTGTATGGTGTGTGCTTTCATGTTATTGAACTGATCTGTAAGTGTGTACTTGATGTGGATGACACCTGCTGAAGACTCTGGGGGACGCGAGTGATAGTGTGAGAACGTGGAGTGGTGTGTCCAATGGTTCCCAGTAGCTCTTGTTGTTTGTGAGGTGTTTAAAAACATGTCAAATGAAGGGAGTTGTCTAATAAAGTTCATTTGAATAGATGCTTAGTTGATATTACTTGAGTCAGTTTGTCAAATAAAAAAACATCTAATTCGATTCACATATCTAGGGACCTTGGGCTCTGCTGGTCGAGGTCTCCGTTTGAACCCTGACTGAAGTCTGTTCTGAAGGACGAAGACGGAAGTTCCAACACACTCAGTGTGTGGCCTTCTCAGACATGACATGGGGTAGTACCTGTCTTTTTGCTGCTTTTGATGGCTTGTCAGAGTGAATTATCCCTTTTTGATTATTCACAGCAACTTTTAAGGTTAGAGGAAAGTTAGTCTAAAGGGTCATTGTCTTAATTTTAACGTTACAGAGCTCAGAAATGTGGAAAAACCTCTCCAAACAATATTTATCATCCCGAATTTGGCGAAAGTATTGGTAACAAGTAGCACATTGCTGAGGAAGGAATTGGTGATGGGGATTTTTAGATGGCCTTACTCATCCAGTGGCCACTTAATTAGGTACACCTGAACAGTCTATTGCAATTCAATACAACAGTCACAAGTTATGTTTATGAAGTTTATGATGTCTTTGTTGGTGATTGTTGGAAAGTAAAGAAAATGATTGGCATAAATGTAGATTGTCAAGTGGGTGTATTGGATTGCATTAGATTGTACATGTGTACCTAACAAAGTGGTCACTGAGTATGTTGTGGATAGTTTGCCAGACAGTCTTAACAGTCTATTTGAGGTTTCCCATTCTAGTTACATTTTGGAGAAACATGGCAGGTATATCATTTAGCAGTCTAAACAGCTGTAATAGGAGAGTTTGAAGTTAGCTTCAGAGTTCTTGTGTCACTTTGACTGCTTTCTTTGAAAAAAAACCTACATTCAAATCAGTTCATGCATGATCATTTTTGTGATGTCATACCAGTGCCAAATGCACTATACTCTGACATCACCAGGTCCCAGGACAGATAACAGTCAGAAGTTATTTGCTCTAAATCTGCAGAAAGTGTAGATAACTACTGTATGCTGTAGAATTATTGAAAGTTGAAATGCATAATTCCCATAACAGAATGACTATGACACCTTGTATTAGTCAGCTTTCATGTTTATTTGATTGAATGTTGGGCACAAGTGAGACACTGCAGGTCTGCCTGTGTCTTGTCCTTATTCTCTGCTTTCCTCCTCAGTGTCTCTGCTCTTCCTCTTTCCAGTATTCTTTTTCAAATCCCTCTGCTCCTGGTTCAGTTCTTCACTTTTATTTTGTATGTAGATGGACTGAAATGAATAAAGGCAAATTAAACATTACATTTGCTGTCTGCTGTAGAATATATATTCCTCTACACAGTTCCAGTATACTGCACTATAGGGATGAAATGTGTTTGAGTGGTCTACATTGACTGGGCATAACTACATGCGTTACATGATTTTGACTTAGTGGTTCATAAGTTACTAGACGTGGCATACATGAGTGCTGTCTAATTACTTTGTCAATACAGTGGAAATAACTCACCAATGCAGTACTGCGACGGGCTACAAGCTTTACATCTTCCGCAGACACCGTGCTTCTTTTAGCATGCCTGAAATAACATTGAGATTGTAAATCAGATGTATTACGAAAAAGTTGAGAAATTATAATTATTAGACTAAGACAAATGAACAAAAGACCTCACCAGGTATTTTGGCAAAGTTAAAAGACAGTACAGGGTTAATTTAACTGTTAATATGGTTACAGAATTAAAGATTCTCACCTTGCAAAGGCCTCCAGGTCTTTAGCAAATACATCTGAAAAGAAAAGAGAGCCAACAGTGGGATGTTTAGTATTACCTGTGGCAATTATTTACATACAAGAGGGGTGAGAATATTGAAGTTAGTTAGCTACACATATTTCCTAGTACCCTTCACACAGTCAACACAACAGCAGTCTGTGGACTAAACTGGATAACTTAACTGTTCTGACATGACTTTCATCATGAATTCATCATTTTTTCACTTAAACACCAGCAAAACATACAATATCTTTTATAAAATAACAAAAAATAAATAAAAAGAATGAAGACCTATCCAGATGATTTTGCTTTTCAATTTTATATCATCTATATAAGAAGGAGCAAGTCTTCGGAATGAGATTTTATACGTAAACATTGACCCAGACATACAGAGGAGGAGGAGTGGTGAGGAGACGGAGAGGAGTTTGTTGTGTGTGGTGACAATGCAACAAATGCTGTGTGTCTGAACATGACCGCAGAAGATTGCCAGGGATGGATTGGGTATGCGAAGAGATTATTTAATATATAAATGACATAAGATGTGAAGTGGATTCTAAATTGTGGCCAAAATGCAGAAGACTATATCTTTGTAAATTACAACAGTAGCTATCCCATACATGTGTGTATGGTGTATATACACGCTTTTTGTGCTACATTACTGGAATAACTTTAGTTGTATTTTGTGCATTTTGGAATTACTCTGCAAAAAGTGGTTCAAGTGATTGGATCTGCTGGTGGGTTGTATAAACACACTTATGCTTTGTAATGATGTGCGAGTTAATAATAATTTTTATATTTTACTACATGTTACAGTAAGATTTTAAATCCCTAAAGCTCTGTTGGACAGTTGACACTGAATAAAGGTTGTTTTACAGAACAAATCTAAAAAAAAAAAAAAAGATCTCTATCCAAGCAGCAAATAGGATGTGATTCATGAATGGAGCTGTCAAGCTGTATACTTGACAAGAGGATGTCTGTGACTCTTAACACATTTTTAAATGTACTGTATGTCTCTGATGGTGTCGGCTGCACTAGTATCCTTGTCGACACCCACCACATTGTCTGAAAGCTGTCTCAGCTATTGCTGCTATAGCTTGTCGACTGAAGTCTCTCCGGTGGTCCTCTCCAATCTTCTGACACAGCCGGCCCACAGTATAATGGACTGCTGCCTTTAACCTCTGACATTCAAAACAGATGAAAATAAATCATATAAATCAATATGGTGCTTAACCATAGTGATGATGATGTAAAGCTTTTTACTTGTCTGCTGCTGTCTCTAAAAAAGACCCAGTATTGGAACTGATGTACATTTACTCAAGTACAAATTCAAGTTATTTGTACCAGCTGTAGATACTTCCCAAATAACAATTTTTTTCAGACCCTTCCTGTCCAGTGAAAACCATGCATCTCCAAATCTGGTGATCTTACACTATAGGATTAAGTTCCTTGATGGGTTGGAATCAGGTGGAAAAAAGCGTTGCAGAAGCTGATAACATGGCTGTTTTTCTGAGCTCATAAGAAGTTCTCACAGGACAGCAAACACATGATGATCGTACAGAGTATGATGCATTGATGTAGGTTAAACTACCCAAAAATGTAAAGTAGTTCAGCACAACCTTAATCAACAGTAAAAAACAACATACATATGAAAACACTAACGTTAATAATACTAATCCAAAAACATCAAATTTAATACTAAAACATTATTATTATAAACCATTATTCTACAGAATGAGTACTTTTACTTTTGATACTTTAAGTACATTTTGCTGATAATAACGTTACATACTTTCAGAGTGTATTACTTCAGTAAAGAATATGAGTAACGGTCCATCTCACACCACTGGTTTAACTGTAGCCATGGAGCTAAAGCTAACAAGCTAACGTTAATATTAGCTGAACCGAGTCGAGCTGTCACACACGGTAAAATAATGTTCTTACCTGTTGCGTCTCGTCTTTATCTACGGACATTTTCTTGTGTAAAAAAAAAAAAAAGTCAAGTCACGAAGCCGGGAAAATTCTCACAAAATCAAGTTGTGACAGAAAAACAAGACGCAGTTCGTAAAAAACACATTTCAGGTTGTTTGCTTGAAGCTAACAGCGAGCCGAGAAAGAAAACTCGCGGCACAAATTTACCAACAAACCAACAACTCTTGAGTTTAATTCCTTTTTTTTTAATGAAGAGATTTCATAGCATCATCGTGTGGTCCGGAGGAGGTACTACAATGTTCAAACATTTAATCACACACAAGAGATTGACTACAAGCTCTTTGTTAAGTATAGAGGCTGCGTTATGTTGTTTACGCTAGCTCGTTTCATGTGAATACATGAAAGTTCTCTAAAGTCTGAAATGGTTTTAAAAGACCAGATCACAGAGTCCTTTTATAAATTTGCTTGCAGACTTGATCCTCACAGGTGAGCTCCTGAAGAGAGAAAACATGTTGAAAAACCTTCCAATATACAGAAGTAAAAATTAGTAGTGTGAGCAAATAATTGAGTTAATTGTTGTATTAGTTTTCAGAGGAGAGCAAAACTTCCTTGTTACTGAATTAACTGAAAATGTATATCGTTTTCTGTGTGTATATGAGTCAACAAAATACTAGGACTCAGCTTAACAGGTGACACATCTGGAGTTGTTGATCACAAACACTAATTGGACTGTATGAGTCCACTAGAATAAGAACTGTGGAGTCGTACCAGATGAAGCTCATCTCCCTGAATCCAGTGAGTCCACCCTCGGTTCTTCTTCTCTCCTCTCTGAACACACACCAGTTTATCATTCTCCCAGTTGACCACAGTCTGATAGACAACAAAAGTGAAATCAGATTTGTATAAAAAGGCTTTTATTTTCTTATATTGTGTGATGGTGATCACAGAAACATTTGCGCACAGCTTTGTGACTACAATATCACATTTTACTAAAGTTTTTTTGTTTTTTTTTTACCTGGCATGACCTGTTGTCCATTCCTTTAGTCAACTCTTTGAACTCTTCTCCAATTTTGAATGACAACTCATAATTTCTGAAAGTGGTGAAGGTCCTGATTGTGAAACAGTCTCCATCTTGCTTAATCACTTTCTGGGGCTTCAACACGGAGGCAATCTTGCGTGTTGCAAAATCAATGCCTGCATGTCAAAATGAGAGGAATTTTCTTCAAATGAGGTCTCGCTTTTGTAAATTCCTGTTAACTTTACCCTGCTACCACGTCTTACTTCTAACTTTCCCTGGACATATAACACTCTTAAGGTCACTGACAAAAAGAAATACACACTGATGATGAAGTATTTTCCCATTTCATTTACATAAATATTCATATTCTCATCAGATAAACTACCAGTTAACTTCACATAAGGATTTTCCCTCTTATCATAATTAAAAACTCTCAAATGTCAGTGTGTATTTTCACAGATAATCTCGAAAAGAACCAGCAACACTTACCAAGTGCAACCATGTATCCCTCAAAATTGACATTGCTGCCGATGTCCCAAGTCCCACTGTAGTCGACATGCATCTTGGATGTTTGCTTGACTCTCTGGAAGACTCAATAGCACCGGTTTCAGGAGTCAACAGATTCAAAGTTTATGGGCGATGGGATGTTTCATTGTGTGTCAATATGGAGCAGGGGTGATGCGTTGTTGGCTGTAGCTATTTTGGACACTGGAGGGTGGAACAGGACTTTTTACACATAATATGAGGAAACTATTGTCTTCCTGTTAAGACCAATGCCTCTGTACAGGGTACTGTACTGTTCTTCTTAAATCTTATAAGTGTACTGCATCTTTAATACAAATCTGTCCAGCTTCGACCCCAAAACACAACAACCTAGTCCTCAAGCTTACATTTATGTGCCTGATGTTGGGCTTTCAGGGAATATATGCAATATGCTGCAGAGGTCTCTGTGCAAGTGCAGCGTGAAATACAATCCTTCCTCTCGTTCACGTTCGGAGCCGCTGGCACTTCTTCAGCTGAACAGCCATCAGGAAAAGTGTTACAGTAGACGTCTGCCTGAATGTGTGACATCCATGTTTCTCTACTTGCTAATCTTCTTGGCGTATCATAGCAGCAGATGGATACCAAGGAATCAGCGGTTAAAATTGTAAGTTACTAAATGTCATGTTTCTGTTTTGATTAGACAGAAAAACACCCTGTATATTAATTCATGTTTTATTCATGCTCCATTTCTAGTCAAATCGTGAATGCGGTGTTCACGGTGCTTGTTCTGGTCCCTCAGTTCTACGTCATGGGAAGGTAACTAGGACACAAGTGATGGCAACGAGCCGTAGAGGTCATGGGTCATTTGTACAAGAGGGCATGTGGCATGAATGATGGTGTCTGTTTTGTTTAAAAGGCCAAAATCCTCAAGATACTGCTGGCAGCCTCTTCTGAACAACCTGTCAGCCTCCATCGCCTTATCCTTCATAGCTTCAGGTAAATCCCACCACATCAGACACGCTTCAAAAACACATGCATAAACAGTATTTCACATAACATCAATATGTACAAACAGCATGACTGAAAGCTCTGACCACAAGCGGAAAAAAAAAAGAATTAATGTTGACGTAACTTCAACTCTTTTAATAGGTTTTTCAGTGATATTCACATTGATAGACCCAGTTCCTCAGAGCTTGTGGGCTTCCTATCATGTGTTTGGGCTGCTGACCTGTGGACACGCACTATGCACTGCCATCCTGACTCTGACAGCAGCAGCATGTGTAAGAAAAAGACTATAAATATATCATGGAGTTCTATAGAGCTGCATTAAAATGCTTTGCTTGTATATTCACAGGCCAACACCACCCCTGAGCTGTACTACATGTCCCTCATTCTAACGGTCGCTTCTATTTTCAGTACAGGTGGAGTAAGTTTCTTATAAACACACACATACTGCATGGGACCATTCATACACAGACTTTTCAGTTCAAAGGAATAACACCTGCTTGTGTCTGTTAAGGGTTTTTCGCGGTGAGAGGAGGACTCTGGTTGACCAACAGGCTGCCTGTGATGGACTCGAGCAGAAACAATGAGCGATAAAGCAGTCCAGCTGTCCTACGTTGACATCCGATGCTCCACATATTAAGATTTCATGAGGTTGCCATGCCACCGGCAGCTTGTAACTCAAAACCATGGGAACAAAAAAAAGGAAAAGAGACTTAATCCTCTTCATGTTTTAAAGCTCACTTCAGATAAATATCACAAAGCAGGTGTTTGTCTCGGTTGTTAAAGCTGTTTGGTTTTTATTTGTTGATGGACAGTTTACATTGGTTTCATTTGCCAATAAATATGTACTTTACACAGTAGATTCAGTGTATGCTCTTACAAAAAAGGCAACTGGGAAAACAGCTTTGGTGATCAACAAATGAATGTATACAAATAACCTGGAAAATCCAGCCAGTGCAGCTTGTAGTTTTACCTTTTCAATTTCCACAAATAGCCATGTAACTGATCCCCGACTCCTAGTGTGAATATTACTCTTTAGATAATGTGTTTTCACCACTAATCACTTTGTAACTTTCACATCTAATGAGCCGAACTTTAAAACAACTGGAAAATCAAAGCACTTCAGAATGCAACCTGCACATGTAGCAACTATTTTATTATTCGCGTGGCCTTTGACAAAAAGTCTGTTACATCACCAGGATGCAGGACAAAGTCTCCTCTTTTCAGCTGGACTCATCTAAAGCACCTAAAGATCACAGATACTGAATGTGGATGTGTATGAGTCAGGAATGTGCTTTTTATTAGCGAAGCACCAAATATTTTGAATTACCTGAAACGTTTCAAGAACAAATGTATGCATTTCTATTATTGAACATACAAACTAAATATATTATTTAGGGGACCAGTCACATTTCAGTCTTTTTTTAAATCACTGATGAAATATAAAGTGGGTCACTGCTCACTCAACAATAGAAAACATACAATCAAGAAGTGTAGATTACACAGTAAACTGCAAATTGACCTGAGATCATACAAACACCCTGGATTATAAGTAAATAAAACTCTGTTTGTTGGAATTGGCTTATCTATTCATGTAGTGCTACATACCCTGTAACTAAGGTCACACATAGTTAGGCTTAGATAAACTATAAAAAGTTTGCATATCCATTTCACAAACACAGAAAAAGATGTGAATGAGGTTTGAACGCACCAGTTGTTTTTAACCCATTAACTACAAATTACAAATACTTCAAAGCTTTGACTGAACACTCACTTTCAAGTTGTTGTTGTCGCATTGTAATTCAGCTGCAACTCTTTCTTGATGGTGTATTCATGTGTTGGAAAACTCCACAACCACTGTCCAAGCCGTATAAATTGGCTGAACAGCAGTCCCGCTAATGTAACACACAGTGTCTAATGTATGCTTTCCCACAATTACATGAATCCACCAACAAGGGACTGTTTTTTTCACTGCTATACTACACAATGATAGCTATAATGGACTTCTTATTTTGATCAAAGTAAAAAAATGCAGTGATGTTCAGCACATTTTTGTTATTTGTGGTTAATAAGGTAAAACATAATAGACCACTGGTCCATTAAGTGCTGGCTCAAACATTCTTTTCCACCAATCAGCTGTCCAATTCAAGCAGCTCCAAAAATATTTGTCTGATTGAAAGTTAGGAATGTAACTTCTATCCTAAAAGTGCATCATAGTCTATATACCAAACAAGACTGCCATTAGCAGGCTTCACCCTGGTGACGGGAAATTTGTCCGCGTTGTCCTTCACTCGGCTCAGCTGGGTGATCAGCTCATGCTTGCCTTTGCCCGTCACTAAAAGAGCAACCCTGTGGGCTCTGTTAATGGCACTGAAAGTGAGGCTCATACGCTGGTGAGGCTTGACAGGGCTCTCAGTGAGGGCCACCAGACTCTCCCCAAGTTCATCCACTTTGCTACCAGGGAACAGAGAGGCGGTGTGACCGTCATAGCCGACTCCCAGCAGCACAAAGTGGAAGCTGGAGCCAGTAACCAACTTGCTGATCTCTTTCTCATACAGCGACGCTCCTCCGTCCTCCTCCACACATAGACGCTGGTTGAGCTGCACTGGCATGGGGTGGATGTTGTAATAGGGTATCCTCACATACTGCAGTAGATGGTCATGCACGTTGCGGAAGTTGGACTCCATTTCAGTCAGCGGCACGCAGCGCTCATCCACCACCCACACATGGGTGTCCCTCCAGGGGAAGGAGAAGTGGTGCATGACCAACCAGTGGAACAGAGCGAGGGGGGTGGACCCGCCAGAGAGGGCGAGATGGAAAACACCGCCCTCGCGCACCGCTGCCTCGGCTGCTTCCTGCATATCTGCAGCTAGCCTCTCCACCAGCTCCTTGGCCCAGGCGGACACCATGTCTGAACTACGAAATTTGCCCTGCATCACTTGGAAACCGTTTGCCGACATGCCACCCATCTGATCATTGTTGATTATCACCACCTCACTGTTGTAGCTAATTTCTTTCCCTTTCACATGGAGGTCCAGCATGTTTCCATTGTCCTCGCCCCCAGGGTAGATGCGGGGAAAAGAGCTGGCTAGGCTACTGAGTAGTGGTGTCCATAAGGCCCAGGAAGCCAGCAGGTTTTCAGTACTAATGAAACTATCCTTGCGTCCAGCAAAAATATGAGAAATAAGTTCTGAATAAGCTTCCTTCTGCTCTGTTGGAGTTTGCACATAGTAGTCTGAAATAGGCAAACCTAGAACACTGACATCTGTGTGCTCTGTCACTTCCTTCCACTCACCGTCCACTAAAACTGGCTTGAATAAATTTTTGCTTACGAGAATTGCTGGATATTGAATGCTGCCATGCCCAAAGTGGAATACTATCTGTTTGGGCTTGCAGTGAACGCTGTTGAGGTTCTGAAGACAAAACATGTCATTCTTGAAAAGTATGCGTGCATATCCCACACGTTCATCCAACATCTTCCCTGAGAGCAGAAGAATTGGCACACCTTCGTACTGGGCCTCATCGATGTGTGCCAATACAGCTGAAATACACAAACAGGATCACTTATTAGCAGAACTGTATATGTTTTATAGCAACTCAACAGTAAAGAATACATAAAATCATAATAATTCAAAAGAAAAGCTGTCAGTACTCACCCGCAAATGTTGGTGTGACACTGACGTGATCTTTTGTCTTATTCAGCTCCTGCTGGACCTCTGTTTGGTATGTTTGGTACTGGCCGACCACAGCTTGATTCTGTCCTACAGGTAGCAGGGAGCTGAAGATCTGCAGCTTGTTTTGGAGGACTTCCTCATGGCTGCTCAGATTCATGGGAAGCCTCAAGGTCAACAGGGTCATGACCTCAGTCAGGTGGTTCTGTAGCACATCTCTGACCACTCCGTATTGGTCATAGAAGGGAATACGACCTTGAGGACAAAACAAGAGAGGACATGAACACATGATTGTATCTTAGGAATTGTGGCTACTTTTTCATGCCTCAAAAGAGTTACAAAAAAAAAGAAAAAATCACCTTTAACATCCAGGGTCTCTTTCAGTACAATCTCCACTCTCTCGATGTGGTGCTTGTTCCAGATGGGATCCAGAAACTTCTTGTTCTCTATTCTGAACGGGAGTATCTTTGCAACCACCTTTTCACAAAAGCAGAAAAACACACCATGAAACCAAACATCTCTTTTACAGAGTCACGGGTGAAAGGCACATACTGCGTAGGATTTTCTTACCTGCTTCCCCAGGTAATGGTCTATTCTGTACATTTCTTCATCCTTCAAGGAGCTTCCAAGCTGAGATGCAAGTACCTGAGCACTCCTGTAGTCATGCCCGAAAGGTTTCTCTAGCACCACCCTCAGCCATGCCCCACTGGTCGGCCTGCAACTACTATTGATCTTATCAGCAATATCTGCATATGTAAAGGCCGGTACTGAAAGGTAGAAGAGCCTCCCTGCCTCTGTTATCCCCTCTTGTTGAAGCTCTTGGTCAATGTGCTTGGCCAGATCCTGGTAGTCCTCTACGGCCGCCAGCTGCCGATACTGTGAGAGTCGCAGGAACTGCTCTTTCAGCAGAGCACAGCGCTCCTGCGATACATCCTTTGAGCAGGACACCGCCTTCAGGATCTCAAAGAGGACTGGTGTGGCCTTATCAGCCGGTGACAGTCCTCCTCCGTAGAAGGAAAAGGTGTTTCCACTACTGACCTGGTTAACGTACAGGTGGAAGAAGCCCTGCCACAGATACTTCTTCGCCAGGTCACCTGTGCCTCCCACTATCACCACTGACACATGGCCTGGTCGCTGAGCCTCCCCTCTCTCCTCGCCATTTCCTCCCTGGGCACACAGAGTGACCAGAAGCAGGAACACAGTCACAAACATGCTCCGGTCCTAACCGTCCAAACTCCTGTATGAACACAGCAAAGAGAGACATTACATGTAGATGTGACTCTTATCCAGCACCACTGAGCAATTAACACATCATATCAAAGCCAAATATATGACTGAAACAAAGCGTGAAAAATAACTGTCAAAATGATTGTAGGGTTGCAACTAACAATTATTTTTCTATTAATCTGCCGATTATTTTGCCCATTATAATTTCAGCGCAAGGTGATGTATTCAAATATCTTGTTTTGTTTGAACAACAGACCAAAACCCAAAGATGTTTCGTCAGCTCTAAACATTTGTGATAAAAGCAAATTAAACATAAAGGTTCCTCTGTCCCTAAAACTAAATGAAATTAAATGAAAAATATTTACACTTTGCCTTATGAATGCCTCATTGTAGAAAAGCTAGAACTGAGAAATAAAGTCCAATTCACAATATGAATCTTAAACATTTTAACAATGCATGCATGCATTCAACAGATACTACTTTTAAAAAGTCAAAAGTCCTGACCACACTTAAAGGTCAAATATAAACATCGAAGAGCCGATACAGATAAATAATCCCAACACTATGAATGTAAAGCAATAGTTAATGTAAGCATAAAATACACTGGAACTTACACAAATATCCAAAGACAAAATAGAAGCAATAAATGACCCAGCAATGTCTCTTTTCTCCAGCTGTTCTAACGTCCCTTGATCGTTGGTGAAGTGGTGCCGAGATGTTGAGTGTAATGATCAGTGGATAGTGGCGTAGCAGGGGTGTAGACTTTGCACTTTGCTCAGGGGCTTTGAGATTCCAGTAAGACAGTTGTGCTGTAGAGTGCTGGGAAAGTCTCACAAACTTATTGGTGATTTTGCAAGGACCTACAATTATTTATTTAACAAGATAGGAAAGGCTGCAGCAAAAAAAATAAAAATAAGAAAAGAATATATATATATATATATATATGGGGGGGTGCTTTCTTTTAGCTTTTGGAGGCATTTGATGGTTATTACAAATATTGCAAATTTCAATTTTCCATACTGTATCGGGGACATGACCCCCAGCCCCCTGCAACAATTCTGCACTTGTACTGCAGTGAAAATCAATAAACTGGGTAATTATTTCCCTGCAGTTCACTCACTCTTATAGCATTCAAGCAAAACAGATCTTTCTTTACCCGATGTAACCCTTGGACTTTAATGTGGAGCGATGGAGAGCTTTGGAGCCACTGGTCTGAGGACCTTGAAGCAGTAAAATATTCAACAATATTTAATGCCAAAGGATCTAAAAAATGTATTCTGTATTTGGAAAGCAACCAGCCAGAAAGCAATACAGAGTCAATGTTTGGCAGGACAGTAAAGCTTGTTAGGCACTCGTTCCGATTGTGACACTCTACTTTTAAGAGTAAGCTTAAAATTTTGCTTTTTGATAACACTGGGGTTGGCTCAGGCCTGTCTGGACCAGCTCCTAGTTATGCTGCTATAGGCCTAGACTGCTGGGGGACTTCCCATGATGCACTGAGCTTTCCTCCCCTCCCTCTCCATCTTTACACATTCATGTCCCACCAATGCATGTTACTAACTTTAAATCTTCCCTGGAGTTTCTTTGTGCTTTCTCGTCTTGCAGGTTCCTGTGGATCGTGGTCCTGGTACACCTGGCTGCTGCCACCATGGGCCTACTTGACTCTCATCGCTATAATTATTATTATTAGTCATAGTTCTGTGTCGGTGTGTCTCTCTCTAACCCAACCGGTCAAAGCAGATGACATGAGTCTGGTTCTGCTCGAGGTTTCTGCCTCTTAAAAGGAAGTTTTTCCTCGCCACTGTCGCCAAAGTGCTTGCTCATGGTGGGAACTGTTGGGTCTCTGGAATAAAAATATAAAGAGAACAGTCTAGCCCTTCTCTATTTGTAAAGTGACATGAGATGACTTTTGTTGTGATTTGGCGCTATATAAATAAATAAACTGAATTGAATTGAACTAAACTATCTGGACACCCTGTCTGGTCATAAAGAGTACTGCACTGATTTAACACTTCCTACAACATTGTCCGACTCCCTTTGGACAGTTAAGAAAAGAAAAGGATCAAAATATAGACAAATAATCGTATTTATTCCATGTATTCCTCGTTAAAACCTGGCACCTAGATCACCCACAACGACAGCTCAGTCAGAGATTCGGGTGTGTTATGCTGGTAGCGGCTAATGTAGCCTCAAGAGTCTAACCTCAAGCAGAGATGAGGAGTCTCATCTCTTTCTAACTCCACAAGATTTTTTTTTCATTTTCTAACTTATATTAATCATCCCCTACTGACAATAACTCAAATGACGTCACTTCAGGCAATGTATCTGATTTCATGCAGCTCCCACTGGAACCACAAAGGCTTTATACAATTTTTACGTACGTACGTAAAGCATGTAAACAGACTTTGACATTTGAAATCGGTGGAGTTCCCCTATGAACCACACTTTGAAATGCTAATTTCTGAAAAAGGTCATAACTGCTCAGGGAAATAAACCTGTGATCAGTCCTTCATTTATGGAAGCACCATTCCCATCAGAAACAGAACAGCTATGCATGATGAAAATCAAAGTATTCACAGTAAGTCAAAATTATGAGATAGTCAAAGTCATTACGACTCAAATGAGATTCATAATGATGATAATAAATTCTAATTGAAGGGACATGAGAACAGGCAAACAGTCCACAGCCTGCTTCATACATTGCTCATGGAGCTATTGTTTTAGGCATGGCCTAGATGTTATAAACCTGATTAATGACAGAGAACATTTTAGTCCCCCCACCCCTCTCACTCTATGGAGACTGAAAATTGTACACGTTGAACAGAACACCCACAGTATGAAGCTCATTTTATGACCGTTTTGTGTAACATCTGGAATCCCTGTGTGTTTACACTGTGGCAATGCAAGCAGCAAAGGCCACCTCATGACAGCTGACTGCTTCTACAACAGCTGAACTTTAGTTATTTGTTTTATTTTCATTTCTCATTACATTACTCTTTTTAAACCACGTACTACTTGAACTCCTTATCTTTTTCTCTATTGACTTCTAGGCTGTTACTTTTTCTGCTAATTTCTCCACAGGAATCAATAAAGTGGAATCAACATGAACAGGAATCAAAATGATCTTAAAAGACACTATCTTTATGCAGGTTTTGTACCAACTGTTTATACCAACATGTGATTTCTCCTCAGTCACAAGCTGCTTTCACCAATATTAGCATAGAAAATCGTCCTTCACACCACATTTGCGCTTCAAATGGACTCATCTATCCATCAAATTTGCCATAAAGAGTGGGGGAAAAAAAGAAGGAAAAAAAAAGGGCATCTTCTCTTCTGCTGAGCACACACAGGCCATCACACGACTCTGAACCGACCTTCATACACACTCAATTTATTAGTACTCTTGTATTCACATCATTGCTCACATGTACAAGAAGGACTAATGACTGAACAGTTTTCCTCATGCAGAAAGAAAGCACTGATATGAGACATGGCGGTATCCTGTAGGCATCCTTGTGGCCAAATTTGTCACAGCCAAGTGGTCTGAAGTAAATAATCTTCTGACCCTTCTAACCCTAACCCTCACTATCATAAGAAACTGATGAGCCTATTCAACTGTCCTGCTTTGTGACTAATAACCATGTCGTTAACCTTCTGTCCAGTACACCCCCCCTCCCTCCCGCCATGAGTGTGAACTATATATTGTCCAAACACAAGCAACATGTTGGTTTTGAATGCTGTAAAGTGCTTGGTTAAAAACGGGAAAACGGGACTGACACTGATGTAAATTCTGTCCACCATTTATTTGCTTTGTTTTTCTCGACAATCTATTGAATTTGGAACGCGTGCCCGCATCCTCAAATTGAAGTTTGACTGTACCAGAGTCATCTAACTGAAGTCTTCATCGCATCCCGGCAAAAATATGTGCAGTACTATCCTTATCCTAAAAATTAAAAGGCATCAAAAATAATTTTTTTCACGCAGATTGGAAGAACCAAACAAACTACAAAAAAAAAAAATTATGTTGCCATCAACTTAAATTGGCAGTTAGTTTATCTGTCATCAGCACCTTGTCCACTTCTATGCTTTTATGCAAGTCAAGCTGAGATAAAGTCCAGCCTCTTTGTTCGGTATCAGCAGTCCAGTAAAACTATACAAGTGAATAAAAACGTGAAGACAAGCAAATGTGACCAATGTTCAAATTGATGACACTGAATGAAGCTTATGGCTTCCTGAAGCCGCACTTTATGCTCTACATTTTGTGCTAATGATTACATACGACTGATTTATGATAAACACAAGCCAAAGTATGAAAAAAATGGGAGGTCATTGAACAACATTGGAAAGACTCATCCACTGTATCCTGCTGGTATAAAAAAAAGAATCTTCCCTATGGTGTTTAACTTAGTTCACAAGGTGTGTCTCTATTAGATGGCAACTTTTTTAAGTGAACTTCAGGCTATTTTATCAGGTTTATATACTGTATATTAATTTTGTTCAAATAGCACATTCATATTTTTCTGACACAAAAAAAAAACAAGCAAGAAAAATTGCACTTTGTAAAATAGGATTTCGGTTTTTATACATTATTAAATATATTCAAAACTTTTGAATATGTATATTGGTAAGTTATCAAAACATTGTTATTCTCAGCTGTTCCAGTTTAAAATATTGATTACTTTTACAGATTAGATCCTTTCTATTTCTGTCACAAAACAGAGTTTATATGTGCCAGAAACGATTTGCTCCATTATCCAAGAACCATGTGTCTTTAAGGGAATATAGTGGCTTAAATCTGTGACTCAAATTTAATTATCAATGTAAAAGGCTATGTTCAGACTGCATGCAAGAGTGGCCCAAATCAGAATTTTTTTGCTCATATGTGACTCAGATCTGTTTTTTTTTTTTTTTTTAACAGTGTGAACAGCATACATCACATGGAGTCTGATCTTTTCAATTCTGATTTGGGCCACTTTCATATGTGGTCCTAAATCGTCTTACTTACTTCTTTGACAGTGTGGTGACTGTGACATCTTTGTTATTGTTCTTTTGCGCATGCAGGTCAGTTCAGGACAGGATCTGATATTGGCCACATTTATAAAAAATAATATGAACAGCCAAATAAAAAAATGGATCTGACCAATAAATCAGAATTGAGCACTAAGGCTTGTAGTGTGAATGCAGCCTTTGTGTCTCAGCCCCTGACCCTGACAGTGTCTATGTACGCCACTGCTCCAGTTCACGTTAAAACACAACGCCACACACACTCGTGTCCGGTTAAAAAGGCTCCCTGAACACATCCTGTTGTACACGTGTTGCGCTGAATTCTGTAACCCCTACAAATGTGTGTTTTCCTGTAACTGTAGTCGGCTCGATTCTCCACAGCCAGGAAACGACATGAAAATAAACATGGGGGATTATTTCTCGGTTGCAGGCTTTTCAAACGGTTGAAAAACACGGCATTAGCTGCATGAATGAACGTAGAAGAAACTTTACCAACCGCTCTTGGCTCGTAACGTTAGTGAACGTACGTTAACGGAGGTAGCGATTTTATCTCAAACACAAACTGTCAGTTTATATATTGAGCTACGTTAGGAAAACACATTCGTGAACATTTACTAGTCATTTCCACGTAGTCGTTTACGTGTGTGGCAGAAACACAAAAGACACATTCAACCGACACACGGACAGGTGGACGGTGGAGAAAACGTTTATCCCACGATTCCACCTGCTAGCTGTCAAACTTCACTTCCGCTAACGTTCTCCACTCTCCTTCTGTCACACCCGCGACTGCGATATCAGCCAAAACAGTTCATACAACTAAACGACAAAGATACACATGCAAAAGCAGCTGACAGACGACGTTAGAAGTCAATTAGACACCAACCTGCCCCGCGGTGGCATGAACGACTCGCCACACCGTCAGAAGACGCTTCCTGGACCAGTCACGTGACCCGCTCCTGCTGCTGATGGAGGGTATGAATTTGTAAGATAAATTGCTACCATAGCGCCCTTTAGAAGGATACAATTCCAAAATGGGAATACATAGACTCCAACATAGGCTGCGTCTGGACAAAAAGGGTTTTCAGTGTACTTTCAGCTGCAGAAACTCCCGTGCCTCATCAACGACAATGCCAGTGGTAAAGAAAGTAAAGTAAAGAAAAGAAATGATCTAGGTTTCTGGCTAGTAGTTCCTGTAGAGTACAAGCTTATTTGACTATACAGTAAATTACATAAAACAGCCTGTTCTCTTCTTAGTGAAAGAAAATAAGTATTAAACTTGCACTAACTTTTTGTAATGATTTCTAGTTCTCATTGAATTCAGGTTGTGTACAGAAGTTGGTCCTTTAACACATGTTGTGTTGTGTGGTCCAAAATAAGTTTAAAACTGACACAGTCTCTTTAGATGTTAGACTGATAATTGATTAATATTATACTGGACTGTATGGATTTAAGGTAGAGGGCTGAAGTAGTGGATGGGGCCCTCAAAGCCCTGTCATCCATCTTTCTCTGCAAAGCAATATCACACACTTCTTTGCACTTTTCTGAATAATATAATATAAGACCTTTCATTTATTGATAGAACCAAATGTAATTTTAAATTATAAGGATTAGATTCAAGAATTAGATTATGAAACATCTCTACAATTGTTGGTTACTATCTAAGCACAATACTTTAACAGAATTAACAGGACAGATGGTCTTAAGCACATTTAAATGAAAAATCAAAATTCACAAATGAATAATTCACCACCTTCTACACAAGTCTCATATCAGCTGTAGTTTGTGTCCCTGGCTGTTGCCTGTCACTTGAGGGCAGCTGTGGACTGCAATGTTTTGTCCAAACAAGAGGGACCTCTGTTGGTCTCTGTGTGCTATAGCTGCTCTCTGCTAGACTCGACGTTCATCATGCCATCATCAATCAAATGTCATCAGCTCTAAATGCTCCATCAAACTCAAACTGAAAAATAACAGCTGGCATCCACGATGTCAACAAGCGGCCATAGCCTATTGACTGTCTACAATTTTAAAAACAGGAATAAAAAAATCACAATAATACAAACTGCTGACTTTACGTGGATAAACATCAGCTCCTGTTTGCTCTGCATTGTTCAGCTGTCTCATGTCACCACCCTCTGAATCCAGGCCTACCTCAAACAAAGCAGGTGCCCTTTTGGCCAAATAATGATCTGATTGTTGTTGACCACACTGCCAGTCGCCCCTTTGGTCCTCCCTTTTCCTCGTCCGAACAGTTGTGGTCGTTAAAGCACAGACCTTGACTCAGCAGCTCCACGGTCCCATCCAGTACACGTAATGTAAGGTAGCAGCTGAAATTAGACAACTTAACCTTTTAGAAACACATATACATAAAATTTGTAAGAGTACAATATCACCACAAGGTCCATTAATGGCGTGTTTTTGATCGTATCGCACAATCTTCCTCAACTGCTATTTCAAGAATGAACTCAATCTCAATTTTTAAGCCAACATTATAAAAACCTTAAAGTGCTCAAGGAAAAAAAACTAATTTGAATATCTACATGTCTGTGTGACAAATCCGGATTGTCATCTGCTGAGGAAGATTGTGTGATATGATCGAAAGCTCCAGAATACCTGCTAAATGGACCTGGTGGTGAGATTGTTTCGTCAACTGCTGTTTCCAAGTTTAAGAATGGACTTTTCATCTCAACAGTGTGTTATAGTTTAATCCCAAATTCAAACATGGCCTACACACACACACACACACACACACACACACACACACACAAAAACCACCCGCACCACTACCTTACAAACAGCTGTAATGCCTGTGATCAAACTGTAGAGCCCTCCCAAGTTGGTCGGCCACTGTGAAATGTAAACAGTAAACAGGATGGAGCATCCTGTGTGTGTGTGTCACAGACTGTGTGTGTGTGTGTGTGTGTGGAGAGAGGAGGGGAGGGGTTGGCTGCTAAAGAGAGAATGAGCCCATGCAGAGCGTGCTAGCCCAGCTGTCACTGCTATAACTTCAGACTTCAGAGACCACAGGATGCAAGCTGGAGGGCCAATGTGTGTGTGTGTGTGTGTGTGTGTGTGTGTGTCGCCCCACACCCCCAGGCATTCTCCACAGCCCCTGGCTTCCTTCCTCCCCTTTGTTAAGCCTGCGAGGCAGACTTCGTCAAGCTGAGCACACAAACGAATGCATATGAATGTGTGCTGCCATCTTTATTAGGCCCCCTTTGCCAACACCCATTACATTTAACACGGGTCTTTACTGAAAGGGGATTTCACTTTCAGTCATGCCCTCGTCCCCCGCTCTTAGTTGCCAGACGAGGAGGATTATAGTGACCTCAGTCTCGGATAAATTTGAATACACAACCTGTTACAGACTAATAGGAGAACATAATACTGAGCAATGAACAAAGGCTAATTTTTAAATGTCTCTTTGTTCCTTTGAGTTATTTCATGGCTGGTTATTTGATATGTGAATTTAAAGGTAATTAGTGGTGGTTATATATTTCAAAGATGATACAATCTAAAATATCTGCCTATACCTGCAGTGTTTTTCTTACAGCTGCTCTTTGATGCATGAGGTCAGTGCCAATGCAGGCAGCGATGACTGATCAGGGCGAAGCCACAAATAGACTTATAATGTATGAGTAGAGCTCCGTGTTTTTAACCACATTCTCGCATTTCTTCTCTTCATGAGACGAAAACTTGTCAGAGCATGTTCTTCCTTTTGTTTCTCAGCGCTACGCTGCACACAACATAGCCCACATAAGCAACAGACACCCACCCTAAATTCCAGTCAAGAGAGGTAGTGTTTTCTGAGGTGGCATGTGGAGCTTTTACAACGAGATGACTGAGGACATGCAGGAAAAGACAATGCACAGGCTTTTCAGCAGAATGCAGACAACAGAGCGCAGAATGAAGAAGCTTCCACAACATCCATCCTGTTTGTGAGGAGGAACATAAAAGGATGGTGGTTTAGGATTAGTTTTATTATTAGAGCGCATTATTGGTGGTCTTGTGGTTTGTATTCAGTTTTGGTGAGGGACTTTATATACCTATAATGAACTTTGTATGCGGAGATTTGTGACTTCAAATCCTACGTTTTGTTGTAGTTAATTTGCGTAGGGCTTATCAGTACATGGTATCATATTGTGTCACTACAAGTACAGTAGTGAATTTAACAATGTCGTGGTTGTTGAGCTGAGATAACTTGTGTTTTTGTCGTCACATTTTATGTTATCAGATAAATTGAGATTACATACTCCTGTGTGGGTGGGAAATTCCTACCTCATTGGTTTATCTCAAAATGCAATGCTCCCCCCCCCCCCCCCCCCCCCCCCCCACACACATTTTTTTAGTGATTCAAATCCAGCCTGATTATCAGACTAAAGTCACCCTTCTTGAAAAGTGGAGATACACTGTTGGAGATACATGGTTTTCACTGACAAGTGACGTTTCTGCAGAAAACTCATCATTACTTCACTGCAAGTAGACTTCTAAGTACCGTGACAATAAATGTTAGATGAAACGGCTAATTTCCAATTTTTTGAAAATGCATCAAATTGTGATAGACGCATCATGTACTGACACATTTCTGAACACCTAAATTTAACAATTAAAGCAGATATGTAGGCAAATAATTAATCAGCACCAAGAATGAAAATAAGAAAAAAATTAGGAATTGTTATTTACTCAAGTGCTTAAAATTGGCTCCCCCTTGACCAACTACAACACTAAAGTATAATAATAATAATAATATAATAATGATATCATAATAATGTAACACTGATAGAGTCTGAGTACTTTTACTTTTGATTGACTATTTCTGTACTTTTACTAAAGTGAAAATTTGAATGTACATTTTCTTGTAATGGAGTGTTTTGTATTGGTTATTGTGTGGTGCTGCTATTTTACTTAAGTAAATAATCTGGAGTACTTATTCCACCGCTGATGGTGAGGCTCTAGTCATCAAAACGTATAAACAAAGGTGCGAATCCATCATTTCTTAACGAGGGTTTTGGGGTCCCTCACTGAGATGGTGGAATGGTGGAAAACAGTAGGTGCATTTTATGTTGGCAGTAGACAAAAACTCCCCAGTGCTTTCAATAGTGTCCCACCTCTCTGTTTGCTGACAAGAAGTGTAAGGAAAGCGGGGGATGTGACAGGAGCAGGGTCTGAATGACATGGCGTTGCTGCTTCGGCCGCTGTTCACTGACCCACAAAATGCCTACCCAGCCCCCAGTGTGAAGTACTTTTGTGTTGTCATCGCCCTCAGCAGGCCGGGACCAGAGGGGGAGTGTTTGAGCACCCGGAGGGCCCAGCGCTGTGAGGCTGCTGTCTGCTCTCCAGCAGCACGCATGCTCTGTTAGGTGAATAAAAAGAAGCCTGTATTGTAATGAAAGCATTTGCATACTTGTGTGTTGGAGAGGGTGTTAACCTTTGACACCTTTGAGAACTGGATGACAACAGAAACCACTTCTCGGAGTCTAACCGTTAACACACTCGAAAATAACACCTTAGCGTACCTCAGTGTGTATCAAAACCAATACAGAGAGGAGAGAAAGGGCTGCTTGAGTGCTTCAGATGGAAGTTTCCTTCAAGTGGCAGTTCACACTCAAAACAAAGTGTGTCGGTCATTTGAAAGTGAGGGAGATCTGGTTCTTACAGCACGGTGTCAGGCCTTTGTGAGATTGAAAAGCAGATCACAGCTTTTTTTCCCTCAGGAGAGACATAAAACTGAAATTTGGTAACTAAAAAGAACTGACATTTGAACAATGAACAACAAATATTGGTGGAAGCTTAAGTTGACAAATAGTAGATGAAAAGGGAATTCAAACCGACTTTCTTTCTACTTGAGATGTTAAAAATGTAGCCTCTCTGGACATTTAGAGAAAAAGTTCAACCTGAAAACACACATTAAAACTTGTTATAAGAAAAAAGTTTGCGTGCAAGACTCATCTTTAACTGCAGTGCATAATTTAAGAAGAAGGTGTCAGTTTTCTTCTCTTCTAAATGGTGAAAATGTTGGAATTATACTTATCATGTTAAACTACAATTTGTGTTTGTAAGCAATTGAGGCGATTGTCATTTGAAGGTCAGAAAGCCATAATTCAACCCACACTTAACTTGTTAATCTATTATTTCACCAACATCTTTCACTCTGTCTGTTGTATGATTAATGTCCGTGTATGGTAACGTTGGACAAGACAATGTCCGCCTCTTCAGTTGATTTTTGGGGGTGTCTTTGTCAGGATGGCCGACTGTGTTTGGCTCTCAGATTGAGGGGCTCTTCTTTCCAAGTACACGGCGCTTCACAGAGAAGACTTGACTCTGAAATTCCTCCAGATAAGAGTTGCTAGGTGATGCTATTGTCAGATCTTCTTTGTGGTCACATATTCATACCCAAATTGTAAGGTTCTTTATGAGGAACGTCTCATTAGTAGTCATATATTCATACCAGACCACCCCCCCTACTTGACCCCTCCTTTACCAGTCGTGGGAAAGACAAGTCCTGGACGAGATGTGGAGGATTCAGGCAATTACTTGGAGGACAGTCGAAAAAAAGATTGTCCAACTTAAACACTTTCATTTTGAAAGGCTACCAAAGTCCAAACATACTTGCACTGTATTATTGACACTTATTGTTTGAAACATTTGAAACCAGCAGAATAAAATCCAGCACAGATTAAACATCCAAGAAGGTTTCTAAATGGATATATTTAAACACCAAGTGCAAGTGTACCCGAGCAGGGATGGCATAGCTCCATTTATGATTAAATTCCCATGCCATGTGCAAGACAGGGCACCACAGCTACAGTACACACAGATGCAAAGAAAGACTCAGATAAAAACTAAAACTGTGTTTAAAAGTTCTTAAAGCTCAGGATTTAATAATGCAATTGAGTTCAATTTAATGTATTGCCCAAATTCTCCTTGTAGCCAGGTCCATGAGAACATGAGTATAAACATAAAAATCCGATACACAAAAGTATATGTAAAACCATAGCACAAAACCCAAGTCATAAAATAATATCTTTTTTCACCTTGAGAAAATCATATTTGTTATGCTTAATATTTATTTTAATATTTTTTAACTACTGTACTTTAACTTGTGATACTTTAAGTACTTTTCTAGATTTGCTGATTATACTTATGTGCTTTTATTTCAGTACAATTTTGAACGCAGAACATGTCATCTTTACTCTGTGGTAGTACTACTTTTACTTAGGGATCTGAATGCTTCTTCCACCACTGATTATATATAATAATGGAGGGTTCATTCTGCATTAGAAAAAAACTACTGATCTTTAAGTACATTTTGCTCATACTACTATACTTTTATTTAAATAGTCTACTTAAATGCTGGTTTGCATAAGGGTATTTCTACTTATGAATACATTGGTATGCTTTTTCCATCACTGCTTGACACATCTTGTGTGTCAAAAATGTTTAAACAATTAAGGACAATTAACTTGACTTTTTTTTTTCTAGAGTCAGCTTCATTGGCCAAGTAGGTGTATGCAAGGAATTTTGACTCCAGTTTTGCTGTCAATGTACTTAGACACAGTTCAAATAACAATTTACAGGAAGATAAAAGTACACATACAGCTAAAAAGCTACAAATCTGAACAAAGATAGGTCAAAAATAAACACAGAACTATTATGTAGATATAAGAAGGTGAAAAAATAGGTTTGTATATATAAACTACATACAATACATATAAAAAGCAACAATGACCAACAGCATACTGTGTCTATATACAAGCCAATAGTTTCTGTAAAATGTGAACAAATACAAATAGTGCAAAGGGTAATGTGATAGACACGTTTATATAAACAGTTGGCTATATACGTGTATACATGTCTATATACAGTATATACAGTGTGCAGGATTTATATTTGACAATGATGAATGATTGTTAAAGCTGTGTGTATTTTAATTTGTAAATACATGATTTATAATGTGTAACATAACATAAGTTAGCTTACACAAGTTAGCTATAGGACTAGACTTAGTTTTAATATACAAATGCGTATGATATTTAGGATGTTCATGATACTAAAGAAGTTTGATATTGATTTATTAATTAAACAAACATTTAAAAATCAATACAATGACAGTGCAGTTGATGAAGGCCTCGATCCTTCGCAATGGAACAGGTGGTCCCGCCCCCTGATTACCGTATTTGGAGAACTTCAACATTCCAAAGCGCGCGGGGTGGGGCGGGGCAATGACGCCACCTGTTTGTCAATGGGCTGCGGGCTCGTGCTCACTCAGCCGGTGGAGTGAAGTATTCAGAGAAGTGGAGTCAGTGGGACAGACGGAGGAGAGCAGAGACTTTGGGATATAAAACCACGACTTTTTTTAAAAAAAAGTTGCGTGGAACCATGGAGCTCCGTCGGGTCAACGTATTCTTGTTTTTATTTATTAACCAAGTTTTTACCAGCCTTCAGTCGAAAGAACGTAAGTACTTTTTTTACGCGTTGTTTAAAAAAAGAACTGAAAGTGTAGCTAGGTTTACCGCACCTCGTGAGTCAGGAGGTTGGAATTTTTTAAGTTTTACTTAAAATTTTGCCATTGTCAAGTTAAAATTCCTCATATATTGGACTTTTTGTTCTGTGTTGTTTTTCATTCAATGGCCACATAAAAGATAAAAGTGTGGTGAACGT